>NC_081411.1:326524171-326824171 GCF_030272615.1 Cryptomeria japonica | reverse complement strand
GAGATTCCAACTCTTAGAATTATCAAGTTGCTTTTTCTTACCAACTGCCAAAAACAACAAGTTTTTACTTGAAGGAGGATGGAGCCCAAAATTTGCAAGATGATTAAGGAAAAATAAGCACATTAGAAAAAGAATCAAGTCAAAAGCATTAATGGTTTGGAATTTATTAAAGTTTTAGTTTCCCAAAAAAATAAAAAAAATCTTTCGAGTTAGATTTGAGGTATTAAATAGTTTCAAACAAGCCCAAAAATGGTGGGAATTGGCAGAGTGGATTCTTAGCATATTCTTCACTCAGAGAGCTTTGTGATGCTTCAAATAGTTTGTAAATCGATTCCTGGATCAAAAGTTATGGCTATCAGAAGTTGGACAATTTTTTGAAAGTTTCAATTTTTGAATCTGGCTGTATTTTCATAATTCCAATTTCATGTTTTGGCATTTGCCTACCAATTGGTAATTTATAAATTTGAATTTCAGCTCCAAAATAAAAGAATGTCTATTTAAGACTCATATGTAGAAACTAGGAAGTTAGTTGTTAGAGTTTTATGTGAGTTTTCAGAGTTGAGTTTTTGGGAGTTTAGTTCTGGGTTGGGAAATTGCATTGTAAAGGGTTTCCAAAAACCTTGGTAAGGTGTTGAATTGTAGCCTGTGAGGATTTATTCCTCTACATTGTAATTGCATGTTTTACATGTTTGTAATAGCATATTTTATAGATAATAATAATGAAATCTTATGTGTCTTTATTGCAAATCATTGTGATTTTCTATTTCTTGGGTTGTGCCCTCATCAAGTTGTATCAGAGCGGGTTGTTCTTGAGTGTGTTGATAAATTGCTGAAGGTGAGGTAGTTCGCATCAAGACTTGTGATTGTGGGCTTGTGTTCAAGATGCCTCCAAGAGTGATGCATGGTGGTAGAAATATTGGTGCTAGAAATGTTGGCAGAAGAAATGCTTTGGCAAATGAGGGTTTGAGATCCCTCCACAGACAAATTGATGCATTGCAAGATGATTTGAGAAGAGGATTTAATCTAAGGAGAGGAGAAAGTGATGATGAAGGAGAGGTTGAAAACTCATCCTCAAGTGAATCGGAAGAAGAAATAAATAAAAATCAATTTTGATTGTTGAGGGCCATTTCTCAAATTGGAAGAGACCCAAAATTCAAGTTTCAAATTATTTTGGGAATCTGAACCTAGAAGAGCTAATTGATTGGATTAATGAGATGGAAGAATATTTGAAGTATGAAGAGATAGAAGAGCTAGATCAGGTCAAGTTTGCAAAAACAAAGCTCAAAGGTCATGCAAATATTTGGTGGAAAGAAGTTTAGCTAGACAAAAAACAAAGAGGAAAGGGAAAGATCACTAGATGGGACTAGATGATTGATAAACTGAAGAAACAATTCATTCCTATGGACTATGAGATGTATTTGCTAATGAAATTCTAAGGGTTGAAGCAAGGAAGAAAATCTACTGTCAAACTACTGCAATGTGTGACTTTCACCTCACAATAGATCATGATGGAAGTTCATGCCCTAAAATGACTTGATTTATTTAGATGAATCAAACCAGTGAGAAGATTGAAGAATATATTGAAGATGAAACTGATCAGTAGTTTGGTTCATCTACAGTTAACTTTTTAGAATATGAGGGGTGAGGAAGATGAGAAAGAGAGAGACATCAATAATCATTCTTGTAATGTCTTTACAAAGAATTGGCACTAGAAACTAGAGGAAAAAGCTAAAACTGCTACCAAAGATAAAGAAGCGGAAGATATTCCTAAGCAAATCTTATCCAAGAAGAAAAACAAAAAAGAGCTAGGATCGTCAAGCAAAGTTGACAAAGCTGTTGATCACATGGAACCTTCCCTTGAAGATTCTTTTGATTTTCTAGAACATTGTAAAAAGACCAAGGTGCAAATCTCTCAATTTGAATATCTCAAGAAGAATCCGCAACAGCTAGATAAATTGGTGCATTGTATCAAAAAGGATCTTAAGTAGTCTCATTCCGATATACACCAAAAAGTAGGTAAGAACTTTGATGATGATGATCAAGAGTAATCTATTGTATAGGAATCATCACTTGCTGCTACTTCCTTTTCTGATAAGCCCAATCCTTTCTATATATCTTTGTATATAGCTAGTTGTAAGTTAAGCAATTGTATCATTGATTCTGGTGCATCTGATAATGTAATGCCTTCCAAATTTGCTCATGCATTAGGTTTATCCTTGAACAAACCAACCGGTAAAGTATTTTCAATGGAGTCTAAACAAGTCCCTCTTGTTGGACAAATCAAAGATGCTCAAGTTGCCTTAGCCTCTCACCCCCAAAAGAAGTTGAAACTTAGCATCTTGGTTGTTGATATCCCAGCTAGTTATGGAATACTCTTAAGTCATAGTTTTTGTAAATATTTAGGTGGTGAAATTCAGTTAGATTGGTCCCATGCTTTGATACCTCTAGGTAGCAAGAAAGGTAGGATAGACCCAGAGCCTAAAGCAAAATATACAGTCCTTAAAACTGATGACCCAAGGGCAGAGATATTATATGTTGAAACTGGTCTGGGTACTTATATGATGTCATCAAAAGGAGAGAATGTCCCTGAAATCCTCACTCTTGATATATCTTCCAAACTTTGGAAAATGCAATTTGATGGAAGTTCCTCATCTTCTGGTTTAGGTGCACGAGTAGTGTTGATTTCCCCTTTAGATGAAAAATTTCCTAAAGCTTATAAACTTGCATTTGACACCACAAACAATACTTCAGAGTACAAGGCTCTCCTTTTAGGGCTGGAGTTTGCTAAGGAGAAAGAGATCAAGAAGTTGCAGGTCACAGGAAATGCTAAGTTGATAGTGAATCAAGTAAAGAATAAATACTTGACCAAGAAAAAGAGGCTAAGATCGTATCAAAGTAAAGTGCGGGATGAGATCGAAGGTTTTGATACTTTTTCCATACAAGCCATTCCAAGAGAGAAAAATACAAAAGTGGATTCTCTTGCTGTCTCGGCTTCTTTATTACTTCCTCATCCTGAATTCGATAAGAATGTCTATGTTGTAGATATTATCTATCGACCTAGTGTTCAAAACAATAATCAGAATTGGCAAGTCTTCGATGATGATAAACATATCATTTCATTCTTGGAAGGGAGGGAAACCTTTTCCAATTTGTCTTTTGATGGGAACCCACCTTCAACTAGTCAATAGACTATTAAAGAAGAGGAGAAGGAACCTGAAATTTTGTAGCTTAAAGGTAATACCATTCCCAAAGGCTTGGTTTCTCTCAAGAGTTTGTTTGATAAACATGATCAGTTTGTGAAGAAGAAAAGTGAACAGAAGTCCTCAGGATCTTCAGAAGTTGAGAAGGTAGACATAGGTTTTGAAAATGATCCCAAAGTGGTTTTGCTTGGGAAATGCCTTACACATAAGGAGAGGAAGGTATTCATTGATCTACTCACAAGATACATTGATGTTTTTACATGGTGCTATGATGATCTCAAAGAATTTATGAATGGTGAGTTTAAGCATCAAATTTCCCTCAAACCTAATTCAATTTCATTCAGGCAAAAGAAGAGGCAATTCAACCCAAAGATAGCAGACTTAATCTTCACAAAAGTGGATAAAATGTTGAAAGCCAAAATAATCTATCCAATTCATCATTCTACATGGGTATCAATTATAGTTCCTATTAGAAAGAAAAATGGGGAGATCAAAATTTGTGTTGATTTTCGCAATCTAAATCAAGTGTCCCTCAAGGATAACTATTCTCTTCCAGTTATGGATCATCTTCTTCAAACCATTTCTGGATCTAAAATGATGTCCATGCTTAATGGTTTTTTGGGTTATAATCAGATCGGTGTGGATCAAGAAGATCAGCACAAAACTACTTTTACTACTCCATGGGGAACTTTTGCTTACAACTGAATGCCTTTCAGTTTAATTAATGCTGGTGCCACTTTTTAGCATGCGATAGATTTCTCCTTTGGTGATTTAAGAAACAAGATTGTTGTTGTTTATTTGGATGATCTAACTATCTTTTCCAAGAAATGAGAAGAGCATGCATATCATCTTGAATGCATGTTGTAGCGATGTAGACAACAAGGGATCTCCTTGAATCCAAAGAAATCTATTTTTGGGGTAACCGAAGGGAAGTTTTTGGGTCACATTGTTTCAAAGGAAGTAATTCACATTGATCTTGAGTGAGTTAAAGCTATTCAGCAGTTGCAACTACCTTCTAGTAAGCCTGGAGTTCGCTCATTCTTTGGCCAAATCAATTTTATAAGGAAATTCATCCCAGACTTTTCCGAGATCACAATATCAATTGTTGAGATGATGAAAGCTAATGAGGTTTTCAAATGGTCAGAGGAAGGAAAGAAAGCATTCAATCAAATCAAGTCAGCTATAGAAGATGCTCCCACATTGATGTATCGAGACTTCAACAAGGATTTCAATGTTTACTGTTATGCTTCAGATTCCACATTGTCTGCAATTTTAACTCAAAATCATAATGATAATGTCAATGCACCAATAGCTTTCATGAGCATTATTTTGAAGAAACATGAATTGAAGTATTCTATTGTTGAAAAGCAAGCTTTTGTGATGGTGAAGGCTGTGAAACAATTTCATTTCTACGTCTTGAATTCACACTAATATATATGTTCCAGATACTACTGTGAAGACAATTCTTACTCAATAGGAGATTGGATTGAGCAAGAGAGATTCTTGGATTGCGAAGGTTTAGGAGTTTGATATTGACATCAAACCTGCCAAGCTAGTGCGAGGGTGAGGATTATGCAAGTTGTTGGCTGAAAGTACATCAGAAGGAGAAGATAAAGGAGAATTTATTTCAGGATCTGAATTGCCTTTAGTTTTGTTCATTAGCACCACAGACAATTGGTTCACTAATACAACCTACTTTCTCACATATGGAGAATGTTTGGCTTACCTCACCTCTAAAGAGAAATAGACTATCAAGTTGAAGGCAGATAAATATATTATCTACGGCGATGTCCTATACAAAAAGGGAATAGATGGTACTTTCCTAAGATGTGTGGATAAAGAGAAAATAGAGAAGCTTCTTAGGTTCTTTCACAATGAAGTATGTGGTGGGCATTTCTCTTCCTTAGTAATGACATACAAGATACTAAGAAATTATTACTATTGGCCCGAGATGTTTAGGGATGCTAACGAGTGGGTGAAGAAATGTGACACATGTCAGCAGTTTAAAGGAAAAGTACAACTTGCTACTTTTCCATTAAAGCTCGTAATCATAGAGGAGCCTTTTCAACAATGGGGTTTGGATTTCATCGATCCTATTCATCCTCACTCTAGTGCAAATCACACTCATATCCTATTAGCTATGGATTATTTTACTAAGTGGATCAAGGTTGTTCTAGTGAAACAAACAACATCAGAGGTAGTTTGTGACTTCATTAAGCAAAACATCTTAGTAAGATATGGAGTCCTGCATAAGATTGTCATTGATAATGCTACCAATTTCTCTTCCCATGAGATATCGGGTTTTTGTTACAAATATGGAATCATTCTCTCTCATGCATCCAACTATTACCCACAAGGGAATGGTCAAGTTGAAGCTATTAATAAGAATATTATTACCATTCTTCGGAAGCTAGTTGATGAAAATCAAAGGACATGGAACAAACATTTGTATGAGGCATTATGGGCTGATCACACCACAAAGAAAAGAGCTATCGGGTTATCTCCTTTTGAAATAGTTTATGGGATAAAAGAAAAGTTTCCTATTCCTTTGGAGTTAGATTTTCTCAAATTATAGGAAGTTTTGGAGAATTGTGAATTCAAAGATGCATTAGAAAAGCGAGTGATGTATTTACCCAAGATGGAACAACAAAGAGAAGCAGTGATTGATAGAACTAGAGAACATCAAATGTGAGTTAAGGAGTTATTTGATAGAAGAGAAATAGAAAGATTATTCCATGTTGGTGACTTGGTTTTGTTATGGGATAAAAGAAGAGAGCCAAAGGGAATGCATGGTAAGTTTGATTCGCTTTGGAGAGGGCCTTTTCAAATTAGGCAGGTTTGCGGTGAGAATTCATTCTACTTGGCATATATGGATGGAACACATTTGCCCCTTTCTTATAGTGAACAAAATTTGAAACTTTATAATCAGTAGGGAGGATTTCTATTCATCCATGTACATAAGATAAATAAGGCTTTTGTCTTTGTCCCAGTTTTGATTTGTAGTGAAGGATTTTTCTTTCCTTCATGTTTTGTTTTTGTCCTTCCCATCTTTTGCATGTTTTTGTCTTGCATCTCTCTTGACTCTCTGATCCAATGAATTGTGCACTAGTTTGCGAAACTAGAGATTTGGGTTCATCTTGCATCCTTTGTAGTCCTTGTCCCTACTCAGAGCTAGCTGTTGCCCCTACATTTGACATATATTTTTCAAAGCAGTCTCAATATCGAGAAAAGGTCCAATGGGTGTTTATGCATAAGAAATAAGCGCGTCGTCCAAGGTCATTACTAGTCAAAATGCAAAAAATGGAAGAATTTTAAAAATTATCACAAATTGAGGGAAATCACTTGATAGTCAGGATATAAGCATCATTTAATATCACATGGCCAACTTTCACCTGAACCCAGTTCATACTTTGTCATATTTTAAACTTTCAATTTTTGGTGTTTGTTGCCCCAAAATGAATAAAATATCTCATCCTAGGCTTCATCATGAGGTGTAAATAATTGTGTGGACCTATTTCCCTACTCTTGAAATGTGTTTCCAATTTTAGGACCTAACTCCCTACTGTTTGAAAGTTATGTCATTTTTCTCCAGCCAAAGCAATAAATTTAAAATATTTAAATTATTTCTTAAATAATAATTTAATACTTCAAATTATTTTAATATGTCTAGTCATTTGCGATAAAAAGTTGTCTAAAAACATCGGTTGCATTCTTCCTTGATTCCTCTTTGTGATCAATGGTTTCCAAGGTCTAAAGGATAGTTCGTTGAAGTAGAAGTTTAGAAATGCTCACTTTTTGAGCATTCTTAACCTCATTTCTTAACCTTTTGTCAAGAAGGTTAGAAATTCTCACTTTTTGAGCATTCTTAACATCTTATAAATTTCATCAAAAGGAAAGAATAAAAAAACAAAAGGAAAGGAAAGATCTTCAAACTCCAAGTTATGAATGTTCAGTAGATATAATGAAAAGAAAGAGGTTTTCATCTCGTGGTTGCAATAATGGCAGAATACATACATAATGTATTTCACTTGATTTTGGAAAATTCCCAGTGATGGCAGTTGGTAAAGTTAATGAAATATTTTGCAACCTTGGGACGCATTATTCCAATTTGAACAAATGAGAGACTTGAAACACTAGTATGGACATCCATCAAGGCAAGCACTGGAAAACATAATTATAGAATGGAAGCACAGACATGCCGCGAATTGTGGATATGAATGCAAAAGTGTGAGAGGTGTAGTCATGGCACATGAATTGTTTGCACACAGTGAAGATTTGTAGAGATTTGTTTTATGAATTCAACCTCACACCCTCACACAACATATTTTCCTTGTTGGATAAAGATAGATGAACTACATCGAATCACATCAGAGGTTGCAATTAACAAAGTTTAATGCATATGATTGCAGAATATGGCAAGCGTAAACAAGCCATACATCACATAAGAGGTGTATTTGTAATTGATACTAAAAGGCAAGCATCACCTCATATAATTCATGATTTCATGTTATACACCAGCTGAAATGATCGCAGGATATGCATCGCATTGTCTAAGGCACTTATCAAAGCATAAAGGTTAGAATGATTTTGCTAGCCAGTAGTTGTAACCACTTTGGTAGTCTTGCATGCAGAATGTGAAGCATAAACATCTTGTAAATTGTTTGACAAAATGCCTCAAGGAAATGTCACCTTTCCATAGTATGCAGGCACTACAGGATTAACACCTAGTTAACTCCGCTACAATCTCCATTCTCCTTACTGGCTGGGGTCATCTAACACCATGTATGATGCAAGAAGTGAATGCATAGACAATCTATGTGAAGTATTTGATAGAATACCACGTGAAATTCCATAAGTGGAAGATTAAAAATAGAAAATGAATTGTTTGATAAGATGCCTCGACGAAATGTCAAATGGTTTAGAGCAAAAACCACAGAGATTGGGAGCATCATGTTGGTATGCAAACTGTTCTACATAGCGTTATGGGCATCATGGGATAGCAGCTCATAAAGCATAGACATTTAGCAAACTGTTTGACAAAATGCTCTAAAGTGATGTATTGGCATGTGCAAACCACAAATTGTGCGATTAATAAATGAAGATTTATTAAAAAATGGTTAGACTCGTAGCCTCTGGTACTCATGGAAGTAGCTCATAATGCATAGACAACATGCATTATTTGTTTGACAAAATGGAAGGCAAGATGTGAAGTGTCTGATAGTCTACCATGTAACATACAATAATTGAAAGGCTAAGTCATGGCATATGAATTATTTGGCTAAATGCATTAAGGAGGATGGTCACATTTCATGCAACAATGATCTCAAGATATACATAAGAGCAAACCATGGAGATAGAGGATTTTTGCCAGATGTTGTAGATGCAACTGCTCCAGTAGCTGTGTATTGCAAATCATGGTAGAAGCATAGGAAATGTTACAGGATACAAAGGTATAGGTGATTCTCATGAAATGCTTGATAAAATGCCTTTAAGGAATGTGGACTTATATCCTACAAGAATCACATAATATTGTGGATAATTAGAGCAGGATTTATGTCACAATTGGGGATGTCTAGATATTGGAAGACTTTCAATATAAGGAAAGAGTACATGAACTGTTTTACAAAATTATGAATATTCATTAAAATAGTGCTGAGTGGGTATTATTTTTATTTGACATAATGAAATACAAGCTCCATAGCCCTGATTATGCTCCCATTCTCAAATGTTCACTTTTAGATATTGGGGATACCAAGCTGGGAAATGTAAGTCTTTTAGACTTCTGGAAAACAATAGAAAGGGAAGATAAAACTTTGATAGCTCAGAGATTATTAGACAGTGGATTAGCTCATGCAACAAGATATCCCACATCAGTGCAATGTCTAGAATTAGTTCTAGAATGCATGAAAAATAAATTAGGATGGTAGAAGTTAACGTGGTCACCAAACTTGATCTAGTTTCCATTGCTATAACTTTCAGGTTACCTTTCACAGATCAGTTCATAGAGGTAAACAATGAATATGCAGAAAGTTATTTTATCAGTAATGAAACCTAGTGTTTTAATAACATAGCCAAAAAATGGTTAGCAAAACTAAGGAAAGGAAAAACACAGCTTCCTAAAATAATTCACAGGTCTCTGTTGATGGAAGATATCGTTAATATGGTTATTTTCTTGAATCGGGTCACAGGAAATGAAGACTTAAATGACTTGGAAGGATGGATGTTATTATTCATTAATATCATATGTGAGGGCATACAATTTATTAATTTAGTCGAGATTATTAGCGATAATCTTTGTGATCAGTTACTCAAACTAAAGGACAATCATAACTTCTACATGGCATTGTACCTCTTCTATGCCATTGCTGGGATGAAGAAATGGTTAGGATTGAATGTTGAAAGCATTTATGATGATATGACCCAAATTTACAATTATCATCCACAATTGCAGTTGGAGGAAAGTTATCATCACTTTAGGAGGATTAATGATGCTTTCACTATGTTGACAGTAAGAGAACTGCAGGGAAATATTAAACTTAGAATATCCTCAAAAGTAGCAGCATTGATTCAGAAATATGGTAGTTACTTTATATAGTTTCTGATGTTCACATACATTCAAATAGGAGGTTATGATGGCTGCCCTCTCATGTTGCCAATATTTGTTGAAGATAAGTTGATCCTCATCGAGGTATGCTGATAGATTGCACAAGTCAACAAAATTTTCTGGAATAAAAGAAAGGGTATGATTTCTTTTCCCATTGGACTTGGTTATTATAGTTGTGAGAGCCATTCAGATTCTCAAAGTATCGAGAGTTCTATAGAAAAGATTCACCTGTATCCTTATGAAATGAGATTTCCCTTTGATAGCAAAGGATATGCTATAGGAGAGTTAGATCTCGGTGCTGGATTTGAACACTTTCCTAATATGGAAGATTTTTGGCAAGACTGGGAAGATGATTTTGAAGTGCGGAAAAGAGACTGGATGAGATTTTCTACCAAACAGATAATTGACTATAGAATTGAAATAAATGTGAATGGCATTGAGGATGATTAATCTGATTTGATTGATGTTTTTTTCTTTGAAAGGATTCAACTTCTTCCACTTCCACCCATCAATTGGTCAATTTTAGAAATAAGGAGTATTCAAGAAAGATCAACTTATATGGTTTGAAGGACTCTTGAATGGGTTAAAAGTAAGAGAATTGAGTCTACGACAACTAGACCTTCAAATAAAGCTAATTTCTCAAAGGATAGAAATGAGGCACGGGGAAGTTCTTCCATTCCAGCTAATTCACAAAGATCTAATCCAGGGATGGGTCCACACCAAAATATTTCCAAAGGAGGTGATGATGGAGAAGATCCAGAAAAAGGGAAGGATCTTGCCAAGGCATGTGAAGTTAGTACTATCATTAAGAAAAAGAGATCGAAGATAAAAAGAAAAATAGTGAATCTTGTCCAAGAACTTGAAGATAAGTTGGAAAGTGTTTCACCTCAACACCCTCCCAATATTGAAAGTCAACAAATTATTTCTGCCTCACCATCTATCATTATTTCATCTCCTCAACATGGTGATTTTGTTGTTCATGAAGAAGCTACAATGAATGATGTTGAAATCCAATCTCTATTTTTCCCAAATAATTTAACATCTTTAACCTTTGCATATGTGAGCAATCAAGAATCATTGCTATCATCTTCATCATTCTAGTTACAAGAGAGTTTGTAGAATAAGAAGAGGAATGTTCAGTTGGTAACTCCTAGTTTTGATGCAGTTGCAAATGTACTTCATAGGACAGCCAAACCCAAGAAAACCAAAGTTGCATCCAGATTGGGAATTAATCCATCATCGAGAAATTTGTGTGTTGAAGTAGCTCAGCCCATTGTTGAAAAAGATGTAAGTGAAGCTAGTGAGGTAGATTTTAACATGACACGGGTGGATCTAGGTCCTACAACTCATGAGAGAGCTATCCATAATTTTCAAATTTTAGCAGTTATTCTTGTTGACAAAGCAAATAAGGATAAGAAAACAAAGGATCAACTAAAGCATTAAATCCAGGTTCTCTCATCCTACATCAAATCTATTGTGGATTCTATAGATACACAATTGGAGTCGGCCTCAACTTCAACATTAGTGCATACCGGAGAAATTATTGAGAAAAAAGTGATGAAAGATATACACAAATGTAAGAAATAGAGCAGAATGTTGGAAGAGTGGATTAATCAAATGAAGTCTGAGACACAAGATTTTATTGAGAAGGCCAAGGATATTCATATAAAATTGGATGCACAGGAACAAGAGATTGCAAAAGAATTGAAGAACGCTAAAGAGCAAGAAATGTCTTGGCAAGATACTTTGAAGGAATTCCAGAAGATAGCAAAAACCGATATGAATATGCTCATTGTCGAGAAGGTTTTCTCTCATAAAGAAGAAAATCAATCCAATACATGGTGCAAAAGTATAAGTTGGAAATTGGAGAATATTAAGAAATGCTTGGATGAGTATCAAAAACTCTTGATAGCTTGTGAACAAACAAAGATGAAGATAATAGAAGATACAATGAATATCATTGGTGATGTATCAGTAAAAGAGCAATTTCAGCAAATGGACAGTCAAGTGCTCTTAAGTAAGTTTCATGAAAAAATTAATACTAAATTAGTAGATGCACAGGTGTCAGATGCAAATAGAATGAAAAGACTCAGTGTTGTTTTAGTTGCCTTAGATGCTTGTGACATGCCTTCATATTATCAAGATTTGGTTAACATTCAAGATAATCAAGCAGCTATGAAACTAAAAATCGATAAGGTGATCATTCCCAGGTACAATTTCATGGTGGACGCGCTCAAATCATACAAGTCATTCAAGGCCAAAACACCAATTCAATAGAAGCAAATAATCAGCTAGCATGCTTTTTAGGATATCGAAAAGCAATGCCATGTTCACATCTTTATATATTTTATTTTGTTATGTGATGCCTAGTTAGTCTTTAGTTTATTGTTGGTTTCATTGTGTATGTTGTGATTTTCCATAGCATAGAGTCAAGGTTAATAGGTTGACTATTTATGTGCATAAATATGCTAGTTATTAACTCGTTGTAATTTGCGTAGAAATGAGTTAGTTGCTAACTCAAAACCAAGTTATTTATGAGGTAGTTATGTTGAGAGACTATAAATGTTAGAAAGGTAGATGAAAGAAGGACATTTTGGTTTTTATGATTTTGAGACAACTAAAAATTTTGAATTGTATTTTTTCATCATTTTTAAATACAAGGCAAATTGGGAGTGCTCCTATGATTGTTAAGTGTTCATTTGCTTGATGTTATGTGATTATCGTGTGATATTGCAATAGCAAGCTTGCAAATTACTTTCCCAGTTTCATGAAGACAATGGTCATATAACGTTACAAATTTCTTTGGTATCTCGAAAATATATAAATGTTATGCAAATTAAATGTTTTGTATCACTATCTCCTCATGTGTAGTTCAGAGTTGATAGTGACAAGGTTAAAAGTCGATGGAATCCAAGTGGCAATCATATGTTTGTTGTGAAGATCTCCTCTAAATCCATTTGTAGTTGTTATTTGTTTTTATTTGCAAAGTTAATTATTCCTAAAAAATACAAATACCCCTATCATAGAACGGAGTTACCCCTCTCAAACACAGAGGAAGATCGTGTTCCATAGTGTGAGGCCCTACCCTGACTCATTCTAGCATTTCAGTAATTTTTATGTTGAGACTATTATGGATGTTTTATTGTTATACATTATGGATTTAGAACTTATATGATTCCATGATTTGGATAACATTGATGTATGTTGATGCTTCATTTATATGCTTTATGATATAGAATTCTATATGATTCTAGAATAGGATAAATTTGAGATGAGGTATATCATTATTGGATTTGCAGAACTTTACTATGATGATAGAAATAGGATGCATGTTTTATGTGTAGATCAAATTATGAAGATTATGATAATTGCTTATGTGGATTTATTTGGATATAAGATATATTGATTTGTTTAATGCCAATTATATGCAAAGTGTTTGATGTGTATTCTTATTCTTGTGTTTAAAATTATATGAGGTTATTTGAAATTACTAATGTGAAATTGAGTTGCGCAGGAAAAGTTATCCATGTGACCATGAAAATATTATTGAGAACCAAACCTAGACCTATGTATGTTCGTAAAACCAGGGTTTGTCTATTTGGAGAGACAACACTATTGGCAATATAACAAGGTTATTGAGAAGGTTGTTGATGATTATGGACATAACTGATTAAAGATGTTTTACTGTCTTGATATTATTATTTTGTCATTGATGTCAAGAAACTGATTTTCTAATTCAATATGATGTTGTCATATCTTAAGAAATATGATATGAAGATCATAAAGAAGTCGGTAAAGACACATGAAAGAATATGATGAATAAAGGGATAAGTTATTCAATGGGCAACTCTACCAAGTCAGAAAATGATGAGATCTTGATGTTTTAGATTGTTTTAACATCATACATATGTTGTAAAATGTAAAGGTTAATACTACACTATGTTATCAGCCAAAGAACCTAGTCAGTAAACCCTAAGGAACCTAGTCAGTAAACCCTAAGGTTATCGCAGTCGGTTAATGAAGATACAATGTCTACCAAGTAAAGTTTAGTATTCACTGAGTTGTAACCGAGCTATAACAGAATGCATTAAATGTTTACATGTGATATTTAATGCAAATCAATGATTGGAAAGCCGTGGAAGAAGTTTGTTAACAAATCTAAGGCAATGGAAAGTCGGCAAGAAGATCTACAACTCAGATTGAATCGCATTACCCTAACACAAGTTCCAAGATGATTGTGCAAGTTCTGAGGCAGGGTAAAACATTTTTCAGATTGTAAGATACAATGAACCTGGACAAGATTGAAGATCTGATGGCTATGGTTGATCATGGGAAATGTGATCAAGAAGATTAAGCAGTTAGATGATTGTTTATAAATAAGGAATTGTTGATAAACAGTGAATGCGCACAAGTGTATGCATAGGGATGCTACATAGTGATCACCGAGCAAAGAAGCTTGAAGATCTATTGGAATAATAGAGTATTGATGCCCAGCAGATAGACAAGATTAGTTCTATGTCTAGATTGTGATTGAACAAATAAGAATCTGCTTTAGCATTTTAGATGTAAAGTTGTAGATAGATTGTATTACTGTTAGCTTGTGAAAGTAACAGGAAATCTCTTAACCAAGTGGAGTTAACAGTCTTATAAGTAAATCCTCTAACAAGGTGACATTCTAAATGAGTGTTTGAAATCCTTTGACAAGGTCACTTCTAACAAAGTGAAGATCCTAACAGATCTGAGGGAAATCCCTTAACAGGGTCACATCTAGCAATGTGTTTTGTAATCTTTAATAGGATTGGCTTTTAACTGAGCATACTCTAGAAGAGTATATTTCTTAGTGGGTCTGAAATCCCATAGTGGTTTTTCCCTATTTTGGTTTCCACATTAAATCTGGTGTTATAAGGTTTATATAGTTCATATGCTTTTGAGTTTGCATGTTTGACAGTTTTATTCTATGACTGATATATGTTACCAAGGTTGAATCTGATGTTTTCATTGATGATTAAGTTTTTTTGATTCACCCCCCCCTCTCATCTTGTTGGCTATTGGATCTATACTTATATTAAGTATCAGAACTATCAATTGGTATCAGAGCCTTGGACTCTGAAAGGAAAGTTTAAAGGCACTTGAGTTAAAGATCCAAAGATGTATAAGAGGGATGCACCTAAGCTGAATAAGTCAATTTTCTCTACATGGCAGAAAAGGATGAAGCTACACCTATCAGGAGTTGGAGAATATGCTATATACTATCTGGAGAATGAATTTGTTACATCGAGCACCTATCCATTGACTATGGAAGAGATAAAGGCAAAGCAAGAACACATTCAAGCAATGATTGGAATAACATCTGCATTGACCGATTCTGAGTTTAATGATCTAGAAGGCTACAATGATACGAAGGCTATGTGGACTAAGCTCATATCTGTATATGGAGGAGATGAACATGTTCAAAGAGAAAAAGTTGATAGTCTAAGAGGACAACTTGAATCTATGAGGATGAATGAAGGTGAGAACATAAATCAGTATAGTACAAGACTAAAGGAGATTGTAAATCAAATCAAGGGAGCAGGAGGAATTATTGAAGAAAAAGATGTGACAAGTAAGTTGTTAAGAACCCTTCTACCTACTTATGTAATCCGAGTCTCTGCAATCAATGAATTAAGGTCTATACCTAATACGCCAATTTCCTTGGATGTTACTATTAGTAAGCTACATGCATTTAAGTTAAGTAATTTTGATAACAATGGGTCATCGGTAAATAAAGTTGAATCTGCATTTAGTTCTTTTCATTTGAATGAATCTAATGATTACAATGAAAGAAAGTATAAGTACTCTAGAGGAGATCATAGTGGAGCAAGTGAAAGATTTCAGAAGAACATGGAGGAGGTACACAAACTGTATGAAGAAATCAGAAAGAAAGAAGAGTTTGAAGCACTATTGGACAAAAGGTTACCAAGAGGCAAAGGTAATTATAAGGGAAAACTACCCTTGAAATGTTTCAATTGTGATAAGATTCGACATATGGCTTCTAACTATCCTAACAAAGATTTCACTGAAAAGAGAGATTACCGAGATGACAGACAAAAAGATAATCATTACAAAGGTCACCGAGACTTTAGAAGAAGAGATAGAAAGACCTTCTTAATTGCTGATGAGGAATCTGAAGATGATAAATCAGATGAGACTGATACATAGGAAGTTGTTTATGTGGCTATCAAGGATGGATCAGATGAAGAAAGGTATGAAGAAAAAGCCCTAATATCTCACATAAACACTAATGATTCTTGGATTATAGATAGTGGATGTTCACATCATATGACAGGAGATAAACACAAGTTTGTTATGTTAGAAGATTATGATGGAGGTTATGTTTGATTTGGTAATGATGCACCATGTCCGGTAAGAGGTAAAGGATACATAACACTTCTTGATAAAGAAAGATGCAATGATGTTTATTGGGTTGAAGGTTTGAAATATAATTTGTTGAGTGTAGCACAACTAAACAACACAGGTTACCGAATAGAATTTCAGAAAGGAATTGTCAAAGTTCATGACAAAAATGGAAAGTTAGCTGCTACCAAGACACAAACAAAAGGTAATACATTTCACCTTGACTCTACTCACAACAAGTGCTCGCATGCAAAGATTGATAACACCTGGTTATGGCATAAAAAGTTTTGTCATGTTAATTTTGATAATCTGATCAAGATAAGTAAGAAGCACAGAGTAAGAGGTCTACCGCATCTTGAAAAACTTGAGAATGCTATATGCTGAGGATGCCAAATGGGCAAGATGACAAGAGCTAGCTTTACAAGTAAGTCCTACACTTCTAAGGGAATTTTAGATCTTGTGCACACTGATCTTTGTGGTTCTATGAAAGTTCAAAGTTATTATGGTGACAAGTATTTCATATTATTTGTGGATGATTATTCAAGGATGATGTCAGTAATGTTTTTAAAAGAAAAATCAGAAACTTTTCAAATGTTTAAATGGTACAAGGTTAGAGTTGAAAATGAAACAGGAAGACAACTGAAATGTCTTAGATCAGATAGAGGAGGAGAGTTCACATCTGATGAGTTCAATCTATTTTGCAATGATCATGGTATTAAAAGACAAGTCTCTACACCAAGGACTCCACATCAGAATGGAATAGTTGAAAGAAGAAATAGATCTATTGTGGATTGTGCTAGAACACTGATGATTGAGAAGAAGGTTCCACAAACATTTTGGAGAGAAGCAATAAGAACAGTTGTTTACACCTTGAACCGAGTTCAATTGAAGAAAGGTACTTTGAAGACACCTTATGAAATCTGGTATGGCAAGAAACCTAATATAAGTTATTTTAAGATCTTTGGAAGCAAATGCTATGTTCATAAAGATGATAGAAATGACAAGTTTGACCAGAAAAGTGAAGAAGGAACATTTCTAGGATATTCCTCTAGAAGCAAAGCATTTAAATGTCTGATCAAATCATCTAACAAAATAGTAGAAAGTGCAAATGTAAAAATTGATGAATTTGTCTATGTGCAACTGAAAAGTCCTACCGAGATAACTGTTGAAAGAAATGAGGAAGATATCCAGTTACCGAGTGATGAAGAGGATCATACAAAGCCTACCAAGCCTGTATTAGCCAAATATGTCAGAAGACATCATGCACCAAGTCAGATTATAGGAGATAAGGATGATCCAATGATGACAAGGAGCAAACTAAGACAAAACACATGTTTGATATCTGAATTTGAACCGAGAATAGTAAAAGAGGCATTTAACAGTGAAGATTGGATAAATGCTATGACTAAAGAGATTGATCAAATCAAGAAGAATGACACATGGACATTAGTCCCAAGACCTAAGGACAAAAATGTAATCGGTACAAAGTGGATCTTTAGAAACAAACTAAATGAGAAAGGAGAGGTCATTCAAAACAAAGCAAGATTGGTTTGCAAAGGTTATGCCCAAGAAGAAGAGGTTATGCCCAAGAAGAAGGAATTGATTATGGTAAAACTTTTGCACCTATTGCCAGACTTGAAGGAGTTAGAACATTGTTGGCATATGCTGCTTTCAAAAACTTCAAGGTATATCAAATGTATGTCAAATCTACATTTCTGAATGGAATATTAGAAGAAGAAGTTTTCATTGAACAACCTGAAGGATTTGTTGAAGACAATAATAAAGATCAGGTATGTAAATTGAACAAAGCTTTATATGGTCTAAAACAAGCACCTAGAGCATGGTATGAAAGATTGCACTCTTATTTGATTAAGATTGGTTTTATAAGGACAAGTGAGAACAACAACATGTACATGAAGAATGATGAAAATGGAATACTAATCTCAGCCATATTTGTTGATGATATTATATTTTGTGGAAATGACTCTTTATGCAAAAAAATTGGTAATGAAATGAGCAAAGAATTTGAGATGTCATTAATCGGTGAGATAAGTATTTTATAGGCTTATAGATACTGCAAATGAAAAATGAAATTTTTATTACTCAATCCAAATACATAAAGGAAATCTTGAAATTTTTTGGAATGGAGGATTCAAAGCCAGTAAGTACTCCTATGACTACAAATTGCAAACTATCAAAGAATGATGAATCTGCATCTGTTGATGAGACACTCTACCGATCCGTGATTGGAAAACTACAATATGTTGTTCACAGTAGGCCTGATATAGCACATGCAATTGGTATTGTTGCAAGATTCTTTGCAGATCCTAAGGAAATACACATGACAACAATCAAAAGAATTTTCAGATACTTGAAAGGCACTGAAGATTATGACTTAGTATATCAGAAAGGAAGTGATTTTGATTTGAAAGTCTATACTGATGTTGATTGGGCAAGCAACATTGATGACAGGAAAAGCACAAGTGGAGGAGCTTTCTTCTTAGGAGAAAGACTAGTGAGTTGGCTTAGCAAGAAACAAGGATGTGTTTCTCAGTCAACAACCAAAGCTGAATATGTTGCTGCAGCACTGAATTGTACCAACATTGCATGGATCAAACAATTATTGGAAGGTATAAATGAGAAATTTATCGAGCCAGTAACTATATTCTGTGACAATACTAGTGCCATTAATATTTCAAAGAACCTTGTTATGCACTCTAAGACAAAGCACTTATCTATCAAATATCATTATCTTAGACAAGAAGCTCATGAAAAGAAAGTGGTGTTGGGATATGTTAACACAAAAGAACAAATAGCTAATATCTTCACCAAGCCACTACCAAAGGATATTTTTGAATGTCTCAGAAGTAAGTTAGGGGTCCTACCCCTATCTCTTACTCACTAACTAAGTTTGGTGAAAGCATCACTTTGATGAATCTATTGAATATCTTTTAGGGAGCTGATGCTGGAGTGATACACTTTAAGAATGCTTTTCTGAAAGTGTACTGGAACATTATTGAGATAATACAAACAATGATATAGGGAATAGGAATTGTAAACAAATTCTCTAACCAAGACTCAGTTGATACACACCAGCAGGGAATAACTTCTTACAGAAACAACTTATGTTTTACTTATTTTCTTTTTGGCATTGTTGTCAAAGGGGGAGAAGACTACCAAAGGGGGAGAAGACCTACCCAAGGGGGAGAAGACTAAAGGAGGAGAAGACCTGAGAAGATTGAGAGAAAACCATAAGAGAAGTCTGATGTATGGGGGAGAGCATTTCAGCATTTCAGAATCACAACAATCTGAATTCTTAATGATCAAATCAATTGGTTTTTCCATCAATGCCAAAGGGGGAGATTGTTGGCAATATAACAAGGATATTGAGAAGGTTGTTGATGATTATGGACATAACTAATTAAAGATGTTTTACTGTCTTGATATTATTATTTTGTGATTGATGTCAAGAAATTGATTTTCTAATTCAATATGATGTTGCCATATCTTAAGAAATATGATATGAAGATCATAAAGAAGTCGGTAAAGACACAGGAAATAATATGATGAATAAAGGGATACGTTATTCAATGGGAAACTCTACCGAGTCAGACAATGATGATATCTTGATGTTTTAGATTGCTTTAACATCATACATATGTTGTAAAATGTAAAGGTTAATACTACACTATGTTATCAGCCAAAGAACCTAGTCGGTAAACCCTAAGGTTATCGCAATCGGTTAATGAAGACAGAATGTCTACCGAGTAAAGTTTAGTATTCACCAAGTTGTAACTGAGCTATAATAGAATGCATTAAATGTTTACATGTGATATTTAATGAAAGAAGCTGATGAGCTGGAGTGGATCAATGATTGGCAAGCCGTGGAAGAAGTTTATTAACAAATCTAAGCCAATGGAAAGTCAGCAAGAAGATCTACAGCTCAGATTGAACCGCATTACCCTAACACAAGTTCCAAGATGATTGTGCAAGTTCCGAGGCAAGGTAAAACATTTTTCAGATTGTAAGATACAATGAACCTGGACAAGATTGAAGATCTAATGGCTATGATTGATCATGGGAAATGTGATCAAGGAGAATAAGCAGTTAGATGATTGTTTATAAATAAGGAATTGTTGATAAACAGTGAATGCGGGCAAGTGTATGCACAGGGATGCTACATAGTGATCACCGAGCATAGAAGCTTGAAGATCTATTGGAATAACAGAGTATTGATGCGCACCAGATAGACAAGATTAGTTCTATGTCTAGATTGTGATTGAACAAATAAGAATCTGCTTTAGCATTTTAGATGTAAAGTTGTAGATAGATTGTATTACTGTTAGCTTGTGAAAGTAACAGGAAATCTCTTAACTGAGTGGACTTAACAGTCTTATAAGTAAATCCTCTAACAAGGTGACATTCTAAATGAGTGTTTGAAATCCTTTGACAAGGTCACTTCTAACAAAGTGAAGATCCTAACAGTTCTAAGGGAAATCCCTTAACCGGGTCACATCTAGCAATGTGTTTTGTAATCTTTCACAGGATTGGTTTTTAACCGAGCATACTCTAGAAGAGTATATTTCTTAGTGGGTCCAAAATCCCACAGTGGTTTTTCCCTATTTGGGTTTCCACATTAAATCTGGTGTTATGAGGTTTATATAGTTCATATTCTTTTGAGTTTGCATGTTTGACAGTTTTATTCTATGACTGATATATGTTACCAAGGTTGAATCTGATGTTTTCATTGATGATTAAGTTTGTATGATTCACCCCCCCCCCTTCTCATCTTGTTGGCTATTGGATCTGTACTTATATTAAGTATCAGAACTATCAAACACCCCGTTTGTGTCATATTTTATTCATAATAGTAAATGATGCATGTGTGTTAAATGTTATTTATTGATTTATTTCAATCCAACAAGAGACAAAAAAATTTATGTGTAATTTTGTATAAGTATTTTTATTGTGTCACTTGACACGTGTTGATTTATGTTTTGATTTTTGAATTGTCTCTTCGAGGGAGTTGTTTAACCATAGCTTTTTCAAATAAATTAATATGGTTCCATATTTTTCTAGGCTAGAGAATCTTTGGGGTGGTCAACTTAGGTTTGACCCGAAAATTAACTTCAGAGGGGTTTAAAAGAGGTTAAATGGACACCTAGGGGTAGTTTAAAAGTGTTTCCTAAAGCCCATAAGGTATACCTAAGAGTTAGGAGTAATTTTAGGCATGTGACAACTCTCATGTGACCATTTAGACACCTTAAAAAGTGACTTTTCTAAAATGTGCGAAAATTGAAATTAGAACGCATCTAGGTTAGTAACTTTCCTTTTGGATGTGAGATCCCTTTCCCATTCTCTCCTACCTTTCCTTTTCAGTTTTAGTAACTTGTGAGAACTCTCACTAAGGTCTTCTTAAGCAAGAATTAGAGATTTTGTGGGTAATCACCCACTCTCCATTTTTGGAGACAAGGCAATTTTGAAAAGAGTTTTTGGAATAAGAATTTGGCTAAGTGTAGAGAAGCAAGTAATTTGTGGAATTGGGCTGCTCATCCTCAACTAATCTAGCATACCTTAGGTAGTTTGAATGTTGGTTTAACTTTTCCTTATGTTTATTTTATGTTGCATGCTATTTTGGAAAGATTGTTTGCGTGGAAGGAAAAAGTTATTCTTTTGCATTTTATTTTGTGAAAATTATTGCATGTATGCCTTTGATTTCTTGTATGCATTTTGTGTTTTGGGAGTAACCAAGGACTCCTACTCTTGGGAGAGATGATGGTCTTGTGGGTGGTAAAATTTTGACAGCCCTCAAGTCAGAGGCTCTCGTTATGAGAGTGATCACAAGGGATATTTATGTGACCCTTGCTGCATGGCTTGTTTATGCATTTGGGGGTCATAAGGAGGGAAATAAGGCATGAATGCCTTGGGGGGATAAGAATGTGGGGTTGTTATACTTATGATGTATTTGGTTTTCCATGAGATGGCTTTGTGTTTTACCATACTTGCAGTCTCCTTAGGGTACTTGGTCCACTACCACCCTTGAAAGGACATCACAATGTGTGGTGTAGTATAGCCTTCGTTGGGAATGTGTTTGTGAATTGTTTTCTCTTGTTTATTTTGTTTGCATGTGTGTAACTTGTCTAGGGCTTGGTTCTCCAAGCTCGGGGGTGGCTACTAGTTATCCTAGGCTGGGAGGTGAGCACTCCATGGTCATAGCTTTGATTAAAATGTAGGTTGTCGGAAGAAAAGAATAGGACAAGTGGAAGTTTGCTGGAGTTATTTGTTGCAGAAAAATATTTGTAAATGTAATTATTATTTTGAAAAGTCATCATTTATTAGAAATGAGAGACCCATTTGTAAAGTGACGATAGTGTCTTTGAAATATGCTCTAAAGAAATGTAATATTTTACTATGCTATACTGAAGAAATGAAATGAGTATTTCTGAATTTAGTGCCTAAAGTTCTGAAAATAACATTTGTTGTGTATATAATATTTTGAAAAGCAAGAAATTTAATTTACTCTTTTATGCATTTAAAATAAAATAAAATAGGAAAGGAATGAATTAGAATTGCATGCATATAGAAGGCTGTAAATAAAACAATTAGATTTGTAAATGGAAGTGCAATTTTAGTTTATCTAAATTTGTCATTTTGTTTATTGCAGAAAATAAAATCAAATTTTATTATAGCCATTTCTAAAGTTTTATTTTAATAATTTCCAAATTTACAAAGTTGTTGTTTAAACTTATTTACTTTTGTAAATTTTAATTACTTCTAGAAAATAAGTCTGGGAATTAAATAAACTATCTAATTTTGATTTTTTTTTATCTTTGTTGCAAGACATTTAAATCTAAAAGAAATATACCCATTTATTTAAATTTGAAGAATTTAATTATTCTCTTAAAAATGTTTCAAAATAATAACATCAACATATGTTTACAGAATTTGCCTTGATGCAATATATATATATATATATATGATTAAATGAGCTATTTTAAAAAAAAAAACATATATACTTATATATATATATATATATATATTTTAAAAAATTAATTTTTAAAACCTTTTAAAAAAAAAATTGGCATATGAGGGTTTCGGGCTGAACCAGGGCCGAGCCACTGTGTTAAACACAGTGGTCAGCATGTTCGGCCGCCACTGTGGGCAACCACAGTGGTTTCCACAATGAGCGTGCCCACCGCTGCTGACCTCCCAACCTTCGCCTCTCCTCCCCTTCACCAAGTTCGGCCATGGCCGTTGCCCAACATTATTCAGCCCTGCACAAATAAAATAAAAATAGAACCCTAGCCCAGTTAGGGCTAGGGTAAAATTTAGAAAGATAATAAAGAATGAAAAAAAAAAAAAATGAGGGGCATATTTTTATATTAAATAAACGATTAGGGTTTGCATGGTTAAAACACTTTTATTTTTAAATATATATAAATATATATGTGTGTGTGTGTGTGTGTGTGTTTGAATTATATATATATATATATATATATATATATATATATATATATATATATATATTGAGATGTTTTAAACTAAATATTTATGGAGTTTAAACTATTATAAACTTTATAATAAATTGGGTAAGACTATTTTGGTTATGGGAAATATTTAAACTTAATAGGACAATATTCATTATGAAAATTAAATGATGTTTTGTCAATTTAATTTAAACACATTTCAATTAATGATTAAAATGAAAATATAGACATTTATAAACAAAGTGCTAGGACTAATTTAATTAGTCCCTTAAAGCATTTATTGATTACTGAAGATTAATAATACCTTCGCCAAATATTTTTAGAGAATTTTAACTAAGTGATTAAAATCGTGAGACAATAATAATTTCTTTGGAGAATTAATATTCTACATTTAATTAAATTTATTTTTCGCTTACTTAAGTTAGTGATTAGAGTTAACTTTCACATAGTTAAGACAAATGTGTTAGTGCATTTCATATTCGTAAATTTAATGTTTTAAGTTATGATTTAAAAAAAAAATTATCTCGTTCGTGCCCAAAAGTTTGGGCATGACATTTTGGTATCAGAGCAAGGTTTCCAACACTAATAACCTTTCTCTATTACGTTTTGCTTAAATTAATTATTTAATTTTATTATATTAATTTTCTAGGATATTTAAATCTAATTATTTAAATATTTTTCCAAGGAAATTAGTTATTTAATTTATTTTATTTTATTTTCTCTTAGGATGCCTTTGACTATGTGATAAGCTCACAAGCGTGGAAGGGGTCCTAGGCGTGTATGCATAGCACACGAAGAGGTTGATAGAGAGGAATCGGTTCCGGAAGTGAACCCAGAGGCTCCTCCTGAACAACTAGTTGACCCAAACCGAAACCTCTTAGAAGCAATCCAGAACCTAATTGGTATAGTCCAGGATGGGCTTCTAGCCAGAGATCTGTTGGCATATGGACACTCCAATGAGACATTGTGTGTGCTTGAAGGTTTTGTCATTGATGGCAACCTTGCAATCCTATGGCACCAGCAAGACATTCTACTAGTAAAGCATTATTCAAGCAAGACAGTGCACCGGCATCAACAAGACCACTCTACACTGGCACCGGCACAAAAAAAAAGATGTATACCAGCACAGAGGTTGACAGGATTTTTGATATGTAATATTTTGTTTATTATTGTAAGACGACTTGGAAAATTGTAAAATGACTCTTGTATATAAAGGAGATCATTATAGACATTTGTAGGAGAAGTAAGGTAGCAAAAAAAATTATGAGACAGACCTAATGTGTGAATTATAGGTCAAGGGTATATGTAAATAACAGAGCAAGAACTGGTACTGAATCTGGCATTGGAGATGCTATTATAAAGCAATACAAATAATTGGATTAGTTTAATCCTTATTGTAAGTCAATGTGACTTCTCACTGAGCAGTGTGCTCTAGGCAGTTGGCCTTCTTGCATGTGCAAGCCCCTATTGTAAGTAATATTCTCTTATTGGCCAATAAGTGAATATTGTGGGTCACAAATCCCACCAAGGTTTTTCCCACACCAGGTTTCCTCATTAAACATCTTGTGTTATGGTGTTCTTTTCATGTGGATGTTTTTGATTCTATTTATTATATTAATTATTGCATACCAGTACACTGTTACTTTATGTTCTGCATGTTTTGTCTTAAGAAAATTTCATTACCGGTCAGATACTGATTCACCCTCCCCTCTTAGTATTTGTGGGAACCCTAACAGGATCATCATGTTGAAAATCAAAACTTAGGGAGTCATAGATCGACAGATAGGGAATAGAGCAGGAGTCCACCTCCTATTCCCGTAGAGAGTCAGGGTGGGAATGAGCCTAAGTCTGTGCATCAACCAAGACCACCTCCAGTGGCAGAGCTAGTGTATTATGAGAGAGCACATCAGGGTCCAAGGGACCTAATCAAAGAGGTTATGCGCCTCCAGCCACCATCTTTTGGGGGATCTACCAATGGGTAGAAGCTGAGGCTTGGCTTTTGAGCCTTGAGAGGTTCTTTGCATTGTGCTCTTATGAGAGAAATCTAAAGGCACATTTAGTAGTCCATCTATTGAGAGGAACGACCTCCACATAGTGGAGACAGGAGGAATATAAGTGTGGTTTAGTTCCTGATACTCTCACATGGGAGATATTTACAGACAGGTTTAGGGAGAGGTACTTGTCAGAACATTACAGACAGTGTAGGATAGATGAGTTTCATGACCTCCAGAAAAAGGGTCTCTCAATGACACAGTATGAGAGCAAATTATTTGAGCTCTTGCCATACGTGGAATACCTAAAGGAAGAGAAAATTCTTGTCAACTATTTCATCAGAGGGCTGAATGCTGACATAGCATGACCAGTGAGGATGTCTACTCTAGGGAGCCTTCGGGTTGCCGTGGAGAAGGCCCTGATAGCAGAGGAGATTTAGGTCAGGCC
Organism: Cryptomeria japonica; assembly: GCF_030272615.1. Taxonomy (NCBI): domain Eukaryota; kingdom Viridiplantae; phylum Streptophyta; class Pinopsida; order Cupressales; family Cupressaceae; genus Cryptomeria; species Cryptomeria japonica. The sequence goes on along the minus strand of NC_081411.1, from coordinate 326,798,048 downwards.
ACAGGATACCAGGGATCAGTTCCAAAATTGAAACCCTATACCCCAAACATATGGATTTCAAAAACCCCATTGGAAGGGAAGTAACAGAAACTCGCAGGGGTTCTCCAAACCCCCTCCTCCGCAGCAGTCACAACAGAACCAGAGGCAGAAGCCTCCACAGTATTAGCAGGGTGCAAAGCTCAAGCAGTGGCAGTCTCAAGGTCAGAGGCAAGATCAGAGAGCTCAGCTTCCTTATACACCTCCGATAAGGACTCACCAATCCTCCAGGGGTGGGTATAGTGGTTCTAGCAGGACAAGGGGACAGGCTTTCTCTAGGCCTCAGGGCGCCCAGTTTTAGGCACGCAGTGCTTGCTTTACATGTGGAGCCATTGGGAATATGGTGAGGGATTGTCCTCAGGGTCAGATGGTAGGGAATCAGAGGATGGCCACATCAAAGCCTATAGTTGGAGATATGGACAGGTCCCATAGGGTCTTCGCTGTGATTGACAACCGCCAGGCTGAGCACCAGGCCACGGTCATTGAGGTTGCAGGTATGATCAGAGATATAGCAGTGTATCCATATTATTTGATTCAGGAGCTACTGACTCCTTTATATCTCCATTGGTTGTGGAGTGTTGCGAACTAGTGGCAACTAGACAAGGAGTCAGTTGGGAAGTGGAGTTAGCTTCAAGGGCTAGAGTGTCAATGGAATTAGAGTTTAGGGCTTGTTAGCTACAAATTGGCAATACCACCACCTTAGTAGACCTTAGAGTTACTCCACTTGGATCTTATAGTATGGTACTTGGCATGGATTGGCTTTATGCCCACAGAGCCAAGATGGATTACCACTTGAAAAATATTGAGTGTGAGGATGATAATGGTTTGCCCATAGTAATCACCAGGATTCAGAGACCCGTGTCTCTTCGTATGATCTCCGCAATGAAACTTAAGCGGAGTATGCAAAAGGGATGTCAACTTTTTGCCATCACCATCAGTGATAGAGGAGAAGAGGATGAAAAGGAAACATATCTTGATGACCATCCTATCCTTAAGGGATATTCAGATGTGTTTCCTTCAAAGCTACCTGGAATGTCGCCCCATAGAGAGATTGACTTTCATATAGACCTCGTACCAGGAGCTAAGCCAGTTTCAAGAGCACCTTATAGGATGACCACAAATGAGCTTAATGAGCTCAAGATGCATCTTAAGGAACTCCTAGAGAAGGGTCACATTCATCCTAGCATATCCCCTTGGGGTGCACCAGTCATCTTCGTGAAGAAGAAGGATAGATCTATTTGATTATGCATGGATTATCGTCAGTTGAACAAAGTAACCATCAAGAACCAATATCCTTTGCCCAGAATTGATGATTTATTTGACCAACTTCAGGGTGCCAAAGTATTTTCCAAAATTGATCTGAAGTCAGGATACCATCAGCTGAGAATAGTGGAAAGCAATATCCACAAGACTACATTTCACACTAGATATGGCCACTATGAATTCACCGTGGTCCCATTCGGTCTTACAAATGCTCCGGCTGTTTTCATGAGCCTCATGAATGGGGTATTCTGCACATTTCTGGACCATTTTGTGATTGTGTTCCTTGATGATATATTGATATATTCTCAAAATGAGAAGGAGCATGAGGAGCACCTAAGATAGGTTTTGCAGTGTTTGCGGGATAATCAATTGTTTGGAAGTTTGTCAAAGTGTGCTTTCTTTCTTTCAGAGGTCAAGTACCTTGGGCATGTTATTTCTGGTGATGGGATCTCAGTTGACCCATCAAAGATTAGAGCAATTATGGATTGGCCAACACCAACCAGTGTGACAAAGGTCAGAAGCTTCATGGGCTTAGCAGGTTATTACTGATGCTTTGTTGAGGGATTCTCTAGAGTCACACATCCTATTACTTCTCTTCAGCGTAAAGGGAAGAAATTTGAGTGGACAGAGAAGTGCAAGAGGGACTTTCAGGAACTCAAAAAGGTACTTACTAGCACACCTATCCTTGTAGTACTAGATCCCTCAGCTGACTTCATGGTTTTCACAGATGCTTCCCTAGAGGGTTTAGAAGCAGTCCTTATGCAAGATGGTAGGGCTATAGCTTTTGAGTCTAGGAAACTTAAGACTCGGGATCTTAATTATCCTACTCATGACCTTGAGCTTGCAGCAGTAGTGCATGCACTTGTGAGGTGGAGACACTTCCTTTTAGGTCATCATTTTGAGCTTCATTTAGACCATCAGAGTCTTCAGTACATATTCACTCAGTTGAACCTTAATGCACGTTAGAGGAGATGGATGGAGTTCTTGTGTGAGTATGATTTTGACATTCACTACATCAAAGGGAAAGAAAATGTAGTTGCAGATGCTTTGAGTAGGAGATGTCACAAGGTATACACCATATCTATGGGCACAGACTTGAGAGATCATATACTACAATAGTTGCTAGAGGATGGATGGTATTCAGAGGTTTGTCAGGTGATACGATCTCAGGATACTCTAGAAGGGAAATATGTGGATTATTCTTTGGAGTCTGATGGATTATTATGCCATAGAGGGTGCATCTATGTACCTTCTTCTGGGGGATTGCGAGAGTTCATTGTCACAAAGGCTCGTTGAGCTCCTTATGTAGCACATCCTAGAGTTAAGAAGATGCATGCTGACTTGAGATAGGTATATCATTGGCCAGGAATGCGGCAGCTCATTGCTAAGTTAGTAGTCCGATGCCTCGAGTGTTAGAGAGTCAAGGCGGAGCACCGCCATCCAGGTGGGTTGCTCCAGTCTCATGCTATACTAGAGTGGAAGTGGGATACTATATCCATGGATTTCATCATTGGTCTTCCTATGTCATCTCATCACCATGATGCCATCTTGGTGACAGTTGACAAGTTGACCAAAGTGGCCCACTTTTCACTAGTTCGGACTACCTTCACAGTGCCAGCAGTAGCACAGGTGTTTTTGTGAGACATTGTCAGACTTCATGGTGTTCCATGCAAGATTATTTCTGACAGGGATTCCCTCTTCACTTCTTCCTTTTGGAAGGCATTACAGGAAGCTATGGGCACTAAGCTCAACTTCAGTACAACATATCATCTGGAAACAGATGGTTAGATAGAGAGGGTTAACCAGGTGTTAGAAGATATGCTTCACATGTATGTCATGGATCATCAGGCCAGATGCGAAGAGTACCTTCCCTTAGTGGAGTTTGCCTATAACAATGGGCATCACACTTCTTTGGGGATGCCACCCTATCAGGCATTATATGACAGGCCTTGTAGGACACCGTTGAGTTGGGACCACATAGAGGACAGAGCTGCTATTGGTCCTGAGATAGTTCAGGATACAGAACAATAGGTGGATTTGATTAGGCAGCATCTTAGAGAGGCACATGATAGACATAATAAATATGTAGATGTTAAGAGGATAGATCATAGCTACTTGGTTGGAGACAGAGTTTTCTTGAGAGTGTGACCTCATAAGAGTCCAATTTATTATGGAAAGGGTTCTAAGATCGCACCTCACTTTGTAGGACCATTTGAGATCCTTGAGAGGATAGGACCAGTTGCCTACCGTTTAGCATTGCGACCTAGCCTATCACGCATCCACGATGTGTTTCATGTATCAGTTTTGAGGAAGTATATCTATGATGAGTCTCATATTTTAGATTGGGATGCCTTGCAGGTGGAGTCGGATGGGCAACTAGCATTGGAGCCCATTCACATTTTGGCATGCCAAATGCTAGCCCTTCGAGGTCGAGAGCTGGACCAAGTTAGGGTCCAGTGGGATTGCTATGATGAGGTTACGGCTTCATGGGAGGATGCAGCACATATGAGATCAGAGTACCCACATCTTTTTGATGAACTCCAGGAGGAAGTTCATACCTAGAGGGGGAGGGTGTGAGGCCCTACCCCGACACATTCTAGCATTTCAGTGATTTTTATGTTGTGACTATTATGGATGTTTTATTGCTATGCATTATGGATTTAGAACCTATATGATTCCATGATTTGGATAACATTGATGTATGTTGATGCTTCATTTATATGCTTTATGATATAGAACTCTATATGACTCTAGCATAGGATAAATTTGAGATGAGGTATGTCATTATTGGATTTGTAGGACTTTACTATGATGATAGAAATAGGATGCATGTTTTATGTGTAGATCAAATTATGAAGATTATGATAATTGCTTATGTAGATTTATTTGGATATAAGATATATTGATTTGTTTAATGCCAATTATATGCAAAGTGTTTGATGTGTATTCTTATTCTTGTGTTTAAAGTTATATGAGGTTATTTGAAATTACTAATGTGAAATTGAGTTGCACAGGAAAAATTATCCATGTGACCATGGAAATATTATGGAGAACCAAACCTAGACCTATGTACATTCGTAAAACCAGGGTTTGTCTATTTGGAGAGACAACACCCTGTTTGTGTCATATTTTATTCGTAATAGTAAATGATGCTTGTGTGTTAAATGTTATTTATTGATTTATTTAAATCCAACAAGAGACAAAAAATTTCATGTGTAATTTTGTATAAATATTTTTATTGTGTCACTTTACATGTGTTGATTTATGTTTTGATTTTTGAATTGTCTCTTGGAGGGAGTTGTTTAACCATAGCTTTTTCAAATAAATTAATATGGTTATATATTTTTCTAGGGTAGAGAATCTTTGGGGTGGTCAACTTAGGTTTGACCCGAAAATTAACTTCAAAGTGGTTTAAAAGGGGTTAAATGGACACCTAGGGGTAGTTTAAAAGTGTTTCCTAAAGCCCGTAAGGTATACCTAAGGGTTAGGAGTAATTTTAGGCATGTGACAACTCTCATGTGACCATTTAGACACCTTAAAAAGTGACTTTTCTAAGATGTGCGAAAATTGAAATTAGAAGACATCATCTAGGTTAGTAACTTTCCTTTTGGATGTGAGATCCCTTTCCCATTCTCTCCTACCTTTCTTTTTCAGTTTTAGTAACTTGTGAGAACTCTCACTAAGGTCTTCTTAAGCAAGAATTAGAGATTTTGTGGGTAATCACCCACTCTCCATTTTTGGAGACAAGGCAATTTTGAAAAGAGTTTTGGAATAGGAATTTGGCTAAGTGTAGAGAAGCAAGTAATTTGTGGAATTGGGCTGCTCATCCTCAACTAATCTAGCATACCTTGGGTAGTTTGAAGGTTGGTTTAACTTTTCCTTATGTTCATTTTATGTTGCATGTTATTTCAGAAAGATTGTTTATGTGGAAGGAAAAAGTTGTTCTTTTGCATTTTATTTTGTGAAAATTATTGTGCATATGCCTTTGATTTCTTGTATGCATTTTGTGTTTTGGGATTAACCAAGGCCTCCTACTCTTGGGAGAGAGGATGGTCTTGTGGGTGGTAGAAGTTTGACAACCCTCGAGTGAGAGACTCTTGTTATGAGAGTGACCACAAAGGATATTTAGTTGACCCTTGCTGCATGGCTTGTTTATGCATTTGGGGGTCATAAGGAGGGAAATAAGGCATGAATGCCTTGGGGGGCATAAGGATGTGGGGTTGTTATACTTATGATGTATTTGGTTTTCCATGAGGTGGCTTTGTGTTTTACCATACTTGCAGTCTCCTCAGGGTATTTGTTCCACTACCACCCTTGAAAGGACATCACAATGTGTGGTGCAGTATAGCCTTGGATGGGAATGTGTTTGTGAATTATTTTCCCTTGTTTATTTTGTTTGCAAGTGTGTAACCTATCTAGGGCTTAGTTCTCCAAGCTCGGGGGTGGCTACTAGTTAGCCTAGGCTAGGAGGTGAGCACTCCATGGTCATAGCTTTGATTAAAATGCAGGTTGTCGAAAGAAAAGAATAGGACAAGTGGAAGTTTGCTGGAGTTATTTGTTGCAGAAAAATATTTGTAAATGTAATTATTATTATGAAAAGTCATCATTTATTAGAAATGAGAGACCCATTTGTAAAGTGACGATAGTGTCTTTGAAATATGCTCTAAAGAAATGTAATATTTTATTATGCTATACTATAGAAATGAAATGAGTATTTCTGAATTTAGTGCCTAAAGTTCTGAAAATAACATTGGTTGTGTATATAATATTTTGAAAAGAAAGAAATTAATTTACTCTTTTATGCATTTAAAATAAAATAAAATAGGAAAGGAATGAATTAGAATTGCATGCATATAGAAGTCTGGAAATAAAACAATTAGATCTATAAATGGAAGTGCAATTTTAGTTTATCTAAATCTGTCATTTTTTTATTGCAGAAAATAAAATCAAATTTTATTATAGCCATTTCTAAAGTTTTATTTTAATAATTTCTAGACTTACAAAGTTGCTGTTTAAACTTATTTACTTCTATAAATTTTAATTACTTGCAGAAAATAAGTCTGGGAATTAAATAAACTATCTGATTTTTATTTTTTTTATCTTTGTTGCAAGACATTTAAATCTAAAAGAAATATATCCATTTATTTAAATCTAAAGAATTTAATTATTCTCTTAAAAATGTTTCAAAATAATAACATCAACATATGTTTACAGAATTTGCCTTGATGCAATATATTTATATTTATATATACTTAAACATATATATATATATATATATAAATAAAATTTATTTGCAATTATATATGATTGAATGAACTCTTTTAAAAAAAAAACATATATACTTATATATATATATATATATATATATTAATACTTTTTAATTAAACAAAAAAAAATTAATTTTTAAAACTTTTTAAAAAAAAATGGTATATGAGGGTTTCGGGCTGAACCAGGGTCGAGCCACTGTGTTAAACACAGTGGTCGGCATGGCTAGTGGCCACTGTGGGTGACCATAGTGGTCGCCACCACTATGGGCATCCACAGTGGATGGCCCGAGGGCCACCACTATGGGTGACCACAGTGGTTGCCGCCACTGTGATTTCCACAGTGAGCGCGCCCACCGTCGACGAGCTCCCAACCTCCACCTCTCCTCCCCTTTGCCGAGTTCAACCATGGCCATCGCCCAATAGTATTTAGCCCTGCACAAACAAAAAAAAAAATAGAACCCTAACCATTAGGGCTAGGGTAAAATATTGAAAGATAATAAAGAATGAAAAAAAAAAAGAAATGAGGGGCATATTTTTATATTAAATAAAGGATTAGGGTTTGCATGGTTAAAACACTTTTATTTTTAAATATATATATATATATATATAGGGTTATGAATATAAAGTTGGTAAAATCTGTAGAAGTTTACTTTTATTTATGAGTATGGTTATACGTGTATATATATATATATATATATATATATATATATATATATATATATATATATATATATATATATATATATATATATATATATATATATATATATATATATATAGAGAGAGAGAGAGAGAGATGTTTTAAGCTAAATATTTATGGAGTTTAAACTATTATAAACTTTATAATAAATTGGGTAAGACTATTTTGGTTATGGGAAATATTTAAAGTTAATAGGACAATATTCATTATGAAAATTAAATGATGTTTTGTTGATTTAATTTAAACACATTTCAATTAATGATTAAAATGAAAATATAGACATTTATAAACAAAGTGCTAGGACTAATTTAATTAGTCCCTTAAAGCATTTATTGATTACTGAAGATTAATAATACCTTCGCCAAACATTTTTAGTGAATTTTAATTAAGTGAATAAAACCGTGAGACAATAATAATTTCTTTGGAGAATTAATATTCCGCATTTAATTAAATTTTTTTTTCACTTACTTTAGTGATTAGAGTTAATTCTCACATAGTTAAGACAAATGTGTTAGTGCATTTCATATTTGTAAATTTAATGTTTTAAGTTATGATTTAAAAAAAAAAATTATCCCGTTCGTGCCCAAAAGTTTGGGCATGACACACAGAACTATCTCTCCAACAGTTGGGAACTTTTTGTCACTCCTCCATTGGGCACATAGTAAAGGATTTTGAAGTGACAAATCTGTTTACTAACAAGTTGTCACAAGATATGAAAACATTTGTGCAGAGTTACATAATATGTCAGATGGCAGAAGAAGTAAGTCAGAATATAAGGTTGTATCATCTACTACATATACTAGATAGGCCATGGGAGGTGAAGAAGCACATCAATGAGATGAATCTAGAGTATGAGGTGAAGGAAGATTAGAAAATGAGGTATAATGAGCTTCGGATTGGAGATCAGGTGATGGTTCATTTGAAGAAGGAAAGGTTCCCAGTGGGGATCTACAATAAATTAAGGAGAAGTTTGGTCCATGGAATATTTTGAAGAAGCACAATTCAGGTTGTTCATATGAGGTAGAGTTGCTAGATGGAATCAACATTTCCCCTATGTTCAACATGAAAGATTTAATAGAATTGTTGGAATGCTCTAATACCGAGAGTAAACTAAGAGGGGGGTGGGGGTGAATTAGTTTACTAATAGTAATCATAACTAATGCATATCAAAATATTTTAACCAAAGAACCAAACAATGAAAGATATAACATGAAATAACAACACACATAACACAAATATTTTGATGTGGAAAAACTGGTAAATGGAAAAACCACAGCGATAAATTCTACCCAAAATCAGATGAATACTTTGAAGTAGTATTGTTAATAATTACAAAGGGGTCTACATGTAAAGAAATGCCAATAGCCTAGAGCGCACTGCTCATCACAAAGAGAAGTCTCACTAACTTACAAAAATCATCGGACTACAATCCGAAAAGAAGTGAACTGTAATAGTAACATCTACTAATGCTTGATACAGTTTCAATTAAGCAAATATGTCTTCTCTGCAATATTAAACCTTTCCAACCTTCACCAAAATGATATGACTCTATTTGCACATAAAAATTTCTCTAAAAATTCAGACATAACCACCAATCCCATCACCTTCACAATTACATGAACAAGTCACCTATAAATACAGATCATCAACCTTATTGATAAGGTTGGCTAAACCATAAAACCTATAAACCATTATTAGAAAAATTGCATCACATGATACCACTAGACCAATATTATGATTTAAATTACATATCATGGACCTAATTCAAGTATCCAAACAATTATAGCCACCAAAAATTCCGCTAAGACCAAAATCCAACATGCTTCACCAACCGGTAGAAACCCTCAATGAAATAACAAAAAGTTTAACTAGATCCAAATAGGACCATTAAAACAACATGCCATCTAATGCAAAGTCACCAAATGCTTAAGACATGATCAAGAAACACTTTCAGCATGATAGAAACTAATTGCGTAAGCCAGACTAAAATCCACTAACCAAATCACCAAATACTACTTACTGGTAAAGCTAACTGGGAAAGCTAGAAGCTATCCAATATTGATAAATAAAAAAATCAATAATAGAAGAGCACCAAATCATGAGCCAACAAAATATATCAAGCATATAACTATCCATAATAAGCATCTAAAATTGATTCCATAGATTTGATCATACGAGATCAGAATCATAACTAGAATAATGATGATCACCAAGACTAACCAGGATAGGTCCAACCAGGATACAGAATTGACATGAATGACAACACTTAACCAAATCCAGTATATTTCCAATAATCTCCCCCTTTGGCATTGATGGAAACAGTGAATGTGAAAAACATTTAAGTGCCAAGGAATGCCAACAATCTCCCCCAAGGGTTGAGCTGATCTAAAATATGTAACTCCTAATATTAATACCTCCTCCCAAAAGATTTGACTATTTTTCACATGAACACCTTGTCCCCCTTTGATTGTTGGCATTGTGTTGTCATTGATATCAACTGGTATAAGATGACCACCAGTAAATGAGATGTATGTGCAAACAGGATGTGATATCTTGGATATCAACTTATGTTGCAGAACACCAATGAAGGTAAGGAAGATATCCTATACACATGTTAGTGCCTAACTTGTGCAATGAGATAGAGAGGTGTTTGAGCAGTTGTTTGTGATGAAGAGGCAGAATGTTATCTGAATCACACCAACACTGGAAGAGAAGAATGAACCAGTGTGCTGTGAGGTTGTAGAACTACCAGAACCTCACCGGTTGAAGATGCAGTCATCATGAGAAGAAATGACTAAATAGTGAGTGTGTCCACACTGGATCACTTGTGCCTATTTGAAGATATGTTGCACAAACATCGAACTCACATGAGTAGATGACAAGGTGTTACTCCACTAAGTAATTGGGTCTTATCTACTATATGCATTGAGGCACGTGAGATAAGAGTGAAGAGGCAAAAGCAAGGACTTGAAGGATCACACTAGATCCACTAGTGAATTGAGGGATTGTCTTAAGTACATCAAATTGGGGTTATGCACTGGACTGACAGAGAAGGCATGTTGAAGAAGAGTGATATGTTTTTCATTCAGACAAACTGGCTAAGCAGATATAATCAGAGGAGAATGGTCTGACTGATGGAGTCTAGCAAAGGTTTATGACTGGTGTCATCAAGCGTGATAACCAGTATGTAAGCCCATCAGTAATATGAGCAAGGTGCAGATGCAGATGACTCTCCACCTTGGGGTAATGAGAAAATGAGATTTTTCAAAGAATGAAATGTCTAATGACTGGTCAAGGTGTTCCACCCATAGTTCAACAGGATGCAAACATGATGAGGTTTCCAGTACAGTCTATGATACCGACAGGGTTAGCAAACTAGTAGAAAAGATGAATCGGTTGAGTGGCTCATTGGTGATTCCATTTGGACCAACATGAAGTGCCAAGCTAGCAGTTATTTGATATGGATGCCACATGAAGTCAACATAGCAAACCTACATTTGGATAAAGATGGAATGTACATTGACAGGGTTGTTGTAGGGTTGGTCGGCTTTAATCAAAGGTCGCACAAATCATGAGACTTACCGTAGAGAGATTGTAGGGGTTTGAGGCTCGAGGTCTGAAAGACAACTATGAGTCAACCTAGAGTGATTGAGAAGATTGAGGTGATAGAGGAAACAACACAATAGATCTTTCATGATTGACAAAGGGATTAGCTATTAGGGTAAAAAGCAAGTCACCAGAGATGGAAGGCGTGATCCAGGCGATGCGAATATGGCGGAGTTGTGCAATCGGATGTCAGAAAGATCGGACCATGCAAAGTGTGATTGGATTTGGTTTTCCTCAAGGATGGTGAGGAAACCCTAACTGCCTAATTTTTGAAATGGTTTTTGGAGGGCAAACTGGTCTATAAGTATGTGGCAGAAGAGAATGTTTTGTGCTGCTGAAGAATAGAATATTGTGTGATTGTGAAGTTAAAGGCTTCTACAAGTAAGAGAAAATTAGCCAAGTGCTCAAGAAGCATCTACAAAGAGAGTAGGAGTGAGAGAGAGAACCTGGTTGAAGCAGTCAACTAGTTGGAGAAAAGAACTGGTAGTGTTCATACTGGCAATGCAAAAGTGAAGGAGGCTATACAGAAGATACACAGAGAACTGACAGAGAGAAGAATCGGTGAAAAGAAGAGAAGTGAAGAGGAAATTTAGTGAGAGTAGTAAAGAAGAGAGATAAATTGGTAAGTCTTACCAATAGAGAAGCAGTAGGTGAAGAGTAGAAAAGAAGTGATTCGGTGAAGAAGAGAAGGTATCACACTGATAGGGTAAGATATATATAATGGTTGCAAGATTCACTTGTAACAAGATAACCACTTATGTATTTTATGTTTACTTTGTGAACACTAAGTTGTAGCTTGGTGCAAGGGTAGTATCTCCTTGGGTTGGTGCCCTAAAGTTAGGGGTTGGTGCTCCTTTGGGTTGTAGCCCATAAATCAGGTAGGGGTTGGTGCTCTAAAAATTTTAACTGTGTTTATTGTGAGGTTGGATTGGAGCAGTAGACTCCAGCAACATTTCTCACCAAGTTTTTTCTTATCTTGGGTTTTCCTCGTATATGTTGGTGTTATGTGATGTCTCCTTCTGAGTGTATTTGCATTTAAGATAATCTTATATATAACTGGTAAGTCTGCATTGAGTTAAATCTATCAACTGGTATGCTCCCATAGGATTGCAAAAAGAAAAGAGATTTGAGAACCATCTTCATCAACCCAGATAAAAAGATATATCTGATAAGCTTACCATATTGATGCATCCATGAATCATTACGTCTCTTTCAGAAGGGTGGTGACCCTGGAAAGGTCTCTTAGATGTTCCAAAGTATCTTTATGCAATGGTTTAGTTAGAATATTTGCAATGTGTTCCTTAGTAGGTACATAAACCAGTTTAACTTCCTTTTCTTCAACCATTTCTTTCAAGAAATTATACCTTATAGAAATGTATTCTGATTTGCAATGAAATACTAGATTCTTTGACATATAAATAGCAGCAATGTTATCATAGTGAATAACAATAGGCTCATCATAACTTACACTTATATCCTTTAACATTTGTTTCATCCATAAAATCTTAGTATAGTTGCTAGCGACTGCTACATATTCTACTTCAGCAATAGACAATGAAGTACATGATTCTTTCTTACTAAGTAATGAAACCAAATTCTTCCCAAGAAATAATGCACCACCAATAGTTCTCTTTTGGTCGTCCATATCTCCTGCCCAATCAGAATTTGTATATGTACATAATGTGAGGTCATCATTCTTTGGATACTATAAACCAAAGTCTATTGTACCTACCAAATATCTGAATATCCTCTTGACAACAATATCATGAGTTTCTATAGCATCTGACTGAAATCTAGAAGCAATGCAAACATCATTCATTATATAAAGTCTTGTCTAAGTTAGGTACAACAAACCACCAATCATTGATTTATATCTACTCAGATTCACTTTAGGGGATTCATCATCCTTTGACAATTTGCTATCGGTTATCATAGGAGCACTGACAGGTTTAGAATTCTCAAGTCCAAATTTCTTATGTAACTTCTTCACATACTTAGTTTGACAAATGAAAATACCTTTATCAGTCTGAGTAATCTAGAAACCTAAGAAAAATTTCATCTCACAAATCATATATTTCAAATTCATTCTTCATATCATCAACAAATTTCATGCATAAACCATCTTCTCCTCTAAAAATGATATCATCCACAAAGACTTCAATAATTATTATGCCATCATGTTCAATTTTGTAATATAAGTTACTATCAGCATTACCTTTGCTAAAACCAAACTTTGAAAGATATCTATCTAATCTAGCATACCATGCTCTAGGGGCTTGTTTTAGTCCATGTAAAGCGTTCTTCAATCTGCAAACCATGTCTTTATCCTCTGGTAAAGAAAATCCATTAGGTTGCTCAATGTAAACTTCCTCTTAAAGATCTCCATTCATAAATGCACATTTGACATCCATCTAATATACTTTGTAGTTCTTGTGTGCAACATAAGTAAGAAAAAGTCTTACCACTTCAATTATAGCAATCGGGGCATAACTCTCTCCATAATCAACTCCTTCTTCCTGTGAATAACCTTTGAAAACCAATCTAGCCTTATTCCTTATAGCTTGACCTTCCTCATTCAATTTATTCCTAAAAACCCATTTAGTTCCAATAATGTTCTTGTCTTTAGCTCTAGGAACTAGTTCCCATGTCTTATTCTTTTCTATCTGATCTAATTCCTCTTCCATTGCTTTTATCCAATTTTCATCCTTGCTTCAATAAATGATTCTGGTTCAATTTGAGAAATTAAGCATACCTCTTCAGCAGCTAACCTTCTCCCAGTCACCACACCTTTCCTTTTATCTCCAATGATCTGATCTTCAAAATGATTTAGTTTCACATACCTAGGAGTCTTTGAATTTTTTTGATTTGCTTACTCATTCTGCTATTACCGGTTCTGGTGTGATAAATTCATCTTCCAATCCATATATTTATGATCTTCTCTTATTATTGCCATGCAAATCCACCTTGACATTTATGCTTTCCATTATTCTATTCAATCTTTTGTTATAACATCTATATGCTTTTCTCTTAGTAGAATAACCAAAAAATATTCCTTCATCACTTCTAGGATCAAACTTTCCTAATGCATCATCTCTTCTAATGTAACATTTCCTTCCAAAATTTTTGAAATATTTTATAGTAGGAGTATGACCAAACTATAGTTCATAATGTTGGTATTATGGATGTGTTGCATTAGTTTTGTCATTTATGTCAACACTTATCCTTCTAGAGATCTTTGGTTATGTTGAACCGATACATTGTGTTCACCGACAAGTTCAGTGACTTATGCACAGTCACCAATATACTATTAACCAATAGGGTATATTGTTCACTGGCATTGAGGATGACTTGTTATCAACTGGAGATCACTTGATTATGTCTAAGATATGGTTTGGATACTTGGTTCTAGAATTCTAGTTAATGGTCTAATCGGGTTGACATATTTGTTGTTACTGGCAGATTGGTCTAGGTTATGGACCGGTATGCATTATCTATTCTAGATCAGCATGACACATTATGAAGATGATTTATTAATTGGATATTGTTGTTAATGTATTGAGCCAACATGATGCATCACATCTTGACTTGTTTGTAATTGATTTTATTGTAATATTCCTAGTGAACCGACCTACACATTTGGTCTTAGGTTTTGTATATATGTAAGATCTCAATTGATGAGATATAAGATATGGGATATGGCATGTAAGTTTATGGTATTGCAACATGGTATGTGTGAATATTGAAGATCATCTGAGAAGACCATAGAGAAGGTTCAAGGAAGGTTTGAAGGTAATTATCAAAGCTTAACCGGTACTAAAACCAGCATTGGAGATACTATTTTGAGCAATACATTATTCTAGGATTTTATTATCCTACTGTAGTCATTGCGACTCCCATTTGAGAAGTGTGCTCTAGGTGGTTTGCCTTTCTGCATGTGCAGACCTCATTTGTATACACATACTATCTGCAGTAGTATCATCTTCTTGTGGGTAAGGTTTCCCACCGTGGTTTTTCCCCTTACAGGGTTTCCATGTTAAAATCTCTGTGTTATGTGTTGTGGATGTTGTTTCTCTTTTTGTTTCATGCATTAAGTTTCACCAATATTGATATTAACTATTAATTTGTTAATGTTTGGCTTATCAGTATTAAGTATCAAGTTTGATTAAGTTGTATTAGAGTTGAAATCCATTGACAACTGATTCACCCCCCCTCTCAGTTACCTTTCAGGTCCTAACACATAAGGAGTCTTGCCTTTAATGTGTACTCTATTAAAAGTGTATACAAACGTATTGATAGCTTCCCTCCAATAGATATTATGTAATGTAGCTTGAGTCATCATTGTCCTTGTTGCATCCAATATTGTTTTGTTCTTCCTTTCGACTAATCCATTCTATTGTGGAGTCCTAGGTGCAAAAAGTTGTCTCCTACTACCATTGCTCTCACAAAAGTTGTTGAACTCACCAGATGTAAAATCACCACCTTGATATGATCTTTAGAATTTTATCTTCATCCTGTCTCAGTCTCAACCATAGCTTTAAAGAATTTAAATTTCTCAAGAGCTTAAAATTTTTCCGTCAAAAATGATACTAACATCATTCTATAATAATCATCAATAATCAACATAAAGTATTTATCACCTCGAAAGATTTTAGTCCTTGCCAATCCACACAAATCACTATGAATAAGGTCAAGAATTTCATTAGATTTATCATGTATACTTCTGAAAGAATTTCTAACTTGCTTACCCATTTGACATTCTTTGTATACTAGATTATGAGGTTTAACAATTTTGGGCAAATCTCTGACAGCTAGTATTGAACTAATCTTCACTATGCAATCAAAATTTACATGATACATCCTCTTATGCCATAACCAACTTTCATCAATCTGAGCAATCAAGAAATTCTTCTCACTGGAGTTCAAATGAAAGATGCATCCTTTGGTCTAAGTTCCGAAACCAATCTCCAATCCAAATGTATTGATGATCTTGCATTTTCCATCCTTGAATTGCAAATAAAATCCTCTATCCACCATCTGACCTACACTTACAAGATTATGCTTTAAACCTTCAACATAGTAAATATTATCAGTATTAGCCTTATCATCCAATGACATTGTTCCTGTGCCTTTGATTCTACACACCTTGTTGTCTCCAAATCTGACTAGTCCACCATTAAATTCTTACAATGTTAGAAATTTCCTCTTGTCACCAGTTATGTGATGTGAGCATCCACTATCTATGGACTATTCATCCTTCTCTTCAATTTTTGCAGATAAATCCTTTTCTTTAGTATGAGTTTCTTCAATTGCAAATTTCGGAGAATCATCCTTGATAGCAATAAAGACTCAAATTTTGCCTGAATTTCCATTACCGGTACCACTCATAGGTTCATCATCATCATCATCACCGACATAGTTGTTGGCAATTGACACTCATTAGATTCATATGTTGTCATTGATGGAAACAAGATTCTATAGAAGGCAGATACTGACATATACTGGCACTAGCACCGACATTGAAATCCTACACTTTAGTGAAGTCGGCATTAGTCTGGGATCCAGGAAAAGGTTTTATTTGTAAAATCATTTTGTAATTATTGTATAGAGCTGACATTGAATATCTTTTGTAACTTGTTGTAAGCCGACATAAGGCACATTGTTTGTAAAGGGTATATAATTCAGTTTATTACATCAGTTCAATAAATAACAATGTGGAGAAGAAAAACAATACGAAGGATATGTATGTAGATCATTTTGTATGTGAAAGTAATATCATGCAATGGTTAGTAGACAGTTTGTAAAGAATTCTTAGAGAAAAGGAGATACTGGTAAAAGGGTTTAGGGTTTATGAACTAGTACATAATAGAGCTATAACTGGAACTCTTTTTGGAATTGCAAATGCATTTTGTGAGTTCACCATTATTGTTTTATCTTAGCAGAAGCCTATAGTCAGTGAGACTCTTTAGTGTTGAGCAGTGTGCTCTAGGCAGTGTGCCTTCCTACATGTGCAGGCCCCCATGCTATGTAATATCTTTCATATGGCTAGTGAATTGATATTGTGGGTCACAAATCCCACCATGGTTTTTCCTCTTTGAGGGTTTCCATGTATAAAATTCTATGCATTATGGTGTCCATTCATTTGGCTGCTTTATTTATTTCATGTTATATGTTTCTTCATTTACCAGTTTATATGTGTATGTTATAATAAGGTAAAATCTTATAACACCAACAAAACATTGATTCACCCCCCCCCCCCCCCCCCCCGCTCTCAGTGCTCCTAGATTCCTTCTATTCCAACAATTGGTATCAGAGCTTGGTGCCTCAAAGGAAGTTTAACAGCTTGAGGAAGATCCTAAAATTGGAATAATTGAATTTGGCTATGGAGAAGCAACTTGAGATGGCACTTGAGGATTATGATGCTGAAAGCTTGAAGAACTTAAAGTTGCAAGATGAATTGAATTTTGCTAACAAATTCATTCTTGTTCTGCAAGAAAGGTAATCATCTGCTTAATCTAGGAGGAAGTAAATTTTGCAGACTCGGGATGATGAAGAGAAAAATGCACTTAAGGAACAATGTGAGAAGCTGAGTCAAGAAAACATGCTCATGAAGAATGTAATACAAGACCTGGCTATGAGGATGTGAAAAGAATTTGAGGATAGAAAAAAGGAGGAAAATATAATTGTCTCTGAAGAACAAATTTGAAGAATGTGGTAGATTAGCTCATGAGAATGATATGTTGAGAACTGATTTGGTACAATCCAAGAATAATGAACAAGAGCTTGAAAGACAAATAATGACTCTGAGAAATGATTTGAGTACTGCAAGTGAGTACAAATAATAATTCAGGATTAGCGCTACACAGCTAGATGATCTATTGAAAAGACAAAGGTAGAATGAAGATTCTAGAGGACTTGGATTTGAACAAGGTTAAAGCTCCAGTACTGCAAATAAAGATCACACAACTGGTATGTAGAACTCATTAGACTAGAGGAAACCGGTAAGGCAATTTAATGCTTACAAATTCAATGGTAGATACTTTGTCTATAATAAATTTGGGCATTTGGCTAAAAAATGTAGAGATAGAGAAAATCAAAACTACAATTTAGTTCCTGGTCAATGCACAAATTGCAAGAAATATGGTCATAAATTAGAAGATTGCAAAATGAATGTTAAGTGTCATGCAGGTGGAAAGTTTGGACATTTGGCTAACCAATGCAGATAAAGGAATGACACCGGATATGGCAAAGAAATTCAAAAGAACAATGTTACATGTTATGCATGCAACAAAATAGGTCATATTGCTAAGTACTGCAGAAGCAAGACTTAACTGGTCAGGAATGGCAGAACAAATGAGAAAGCAAAGTATAAGGTAGATGAATTATATCAAGATCACACCAAGAGATGGGTTAGAAAGTCTTAAGAACCAAGTGGAGATGCAACTACACCGGTAACTGCACCAATAACTCCACCGATAGAACAGAGAATTCCTACATCGGTAGGGAATTCAATTGATAACTGAGGCAAATGCCTTAGGGGTTGGAAAATTCATTGCAAATATTGCATATTCCCCGGAAGAGATCTAGAAATAGATCTGGAGAGTTGTATTGATCATTGATGGAGGTTTATCCGACATAAAACTATGAAACCAAAATTCAGTAGGGTACACTGGTAAGCATTAATGACAATGGAGAATTAGGATTTACTCATAGATAAAAAGGGAAAATCGACTCATTTTCACTCACCTAGCACTTGAGAAAACTAGAGAGAAGAAAAGGTGAATCATAAGCAATCAAAAGAGAGAAAAGGCATTCTAAAGGGATTTCCAGCAGTTATTTGAGAAGTCATCAGGATCTTTCAATTGACAATTGTTATCGAGGTATTTCTTTGAAATGGCATCCGGATAATTCTCTTCTCCTACTTTCATTGTAAATCCCATTGTAGTTGAGGCTAAGGATAGGCTTAGACTTTCTTTCAAAGAAGTTCCCCAAATAGAAATGAAGGAAGACTCTAGTGGTGCATTTTTGAGGGTTCCCGACGACATAGTATATGTGGAAGATGTCAAGGCTTATATTCACTACACTTTGGAGGATTTAGGCACTAAGGAAATTAAGGGAATTTATCAATCTATGATACTAGGCAGCTCTAAAACAATCAAGCCAGAATTCCAAATCATTCAAGACCTAAGGTTAACCGGAATCGTATATATACTAGAATTCAAGAAAGAAATGGTTAGATATGTTCTGAATAGGGTCCATAATGAATTCATCTAGCTGGATCGAGCTCATATGATCACCAAAGAAGCAATTCAGGCATTCACCAGACTACCTAAAGTTGGGTAGGAACCCGGCAAGAAGATCTCTAGCAATGAGGTGGAAAATCTTACCGATGCAACCCATGATGGAAGGTCGATGAGGATTAGCACCATTAAGGACTCAGATGTAAAATTTGCCAGCATGATCATCGGTTACAACGTAACACAATCAAAACGATTAAACTTTTTTGCTAGTTCATGTATCCCTGTTGCATATCAAATGATAAAGAATGATGAGAAATACAATTTGTGTGAATGGTTAAGAAGTTAATTGATGATAAACCTAGGGAAAATCAAAGGTGTTAAGAAAGGGACATTCTAGTATGGTAACCTTATTGTCTGTTTGATGCTATTTTTCATGAATGATCTACCGGGATTGGGAAAGAAAGGATGGGCTCATGACATTCCGGTAGGCAGATAGATTAGAGATGCAATCATAGGTCTCGGTAGCAATAGGGATGAGAAATTATGGGGTTTCTTTAAATCTTTCCAAAAGAACATGAGACCGAGGGAGAGAATCTCCAACACATTGTGGAGAAATCCTCCATTGAAATCTGCTTCATGGTGAAAATAGATGAGACTCTCATGGAAGTGGTGGGACCAAGAAAAATATGGGTCACTGAATTAGGCTATGAAGTTGATGACAGCATTCTGGAACTGTATCCAAAAATTCTACTTGATGCTCCTGAACACTTTGAAATTGCAAAGGAGAAGGCACTTGAAGTTAAAATTGGCTTCAATAAGAAAAGGAGGGAAAATAAAATAGACAAAATGTTTGCTTTCATTTAGAATGTAATTTATAGGATAGATACAAAGCTAGGTTTTGGATCTAAACTGGTAGATCCACCGACAGTGATAGATACTGCACCAAGTGGCGAAGCCATTGGTGCAAAAGAGGATGTGAAAAGGGATACACCAGAAGAGGATAAGGAAAAGAAAGAAAAAGAAATGGAGACTGATACGAGTAAAGCTGCACAAATATCTAGTACTAAACCAACAATTGATTCCTCATCAAAACTTTTGGCAATTGACACTTCTCAAGTTGAGAAGAAATCAATCACAAAGATGAGTCCCATAGAGCTAATGATGATAGTTGCTCAAAAATTAATGGAGGGATTTACAGACAAGGGAATTGTTGGCATTTTGGCATTAAGTTGTCATTGATGTCAACCGGCATGATCAATATTCACATGAGAGTGAGCAGATAGAATGAAGGCTTATTGGTAAGGCATAAACCGGTCTAAAGGTTGGCTTCCCGTTTATGTTCAAGATGCAGAATGTTAAAGTTATCACAAACCACTAGAGGAGAAGATGTGTTACCGATATAGTATGCACCACTAGCTAGCAAAAGAAGAAGGCCTTACCAGTAAAGGCAAGTATTGGTATGAGTTTGTTGAATGTTCAAGTTTGAACCAGCTATGTGTCAGTGAGAAGAGTGTTTGACCATGGCGATGCCATGTGGAGCCGAGGTGGAAAATATGTTGTGGTTGATGAAGCCTCCATTGGCATGGTTGGTGAAATTGTCAGTCGATATAAATGAAACAACCACAAATCATGGGATTGTAACTCACCGATGCGGCTCGAAGAAGAAAGAATGACAGAGGAAGATCAGGGAGTAGTTGGCACCTAGATCAATGCAAAGGAAATCCGATTCAGGAATACCTTAGAAAGGAAACAACTGAAGCGTTTTATGAGTTGATAGATTTCAAGGCAGGAAATATTGTTTGAGATTTCTATCTTTAGAAAGTATGCATTGGGGAATAGAAAGAGTGTATAGATACATCCCTAGAGTACAAGTGATCGATCCAATACAAACTGGATCAGATCTTATGAAGATTGTATAAACCCTAACTACTCTAAATTTGAATCTTTTTGGTGGGAAACCATGGTATAAGGAGAGGAGCTCGAGATAGAGCAAGATGGATGCTTCAAAGAAGAAGAAGAGAAAAGAGAGATTAAGTGCAAAGAATAATTGTTATCCTTAGAATGTATTCTAAGGAAGTTGCTAAGTAAGTGAGTAAGCATACCGGTGAGAGGGTTCTACCGGTAGTGATTGAGAACCAGTATAACTAAAGTTTCAAAGTTAAGCTAAACTGGCAAGGAGTGGCAAAGCAGGCAGCATCCAAGTGTGACAAAGTGTGTTGTGAGACTGAGAAAGAGAGAGAGAGATCAGAGGCTAAGAATCAGAGAGAGTAATCTCACAACTAGTAGTGTGAGATTCAGTAGAGGGAAAATACTATCAATCGGTAGTAGAATATTTAATCAAGAGTTGTAGAATTCATTTGCACCAAGAAGCCTTAGCTATATTCAAATTGTATTTCAATTTACATCACCAAGTTAGAGCTTGGTGCAGGGGTTGATTCTTCTTGGGTTGGTGCTCCTTCGGGTTGTAGCCCATAAGTTTAGGGGTTGGTTCTCCTTGGGTTGGTTCCCTAAACTTTATAATTCAATGTTTTACCTATGAGGCTGGATTGGAGTAGTAGTCTCCAACAACTTTTCTCACCGAGGTTTTTCTCACATTGGGTTTTCCTTGTACATCTGGTGTTGTGAGTTGCATTTGTGTTATTGATTTCTTTGGTTTTCCTTCTTTCTTTACTAGTTTGATTGTTTAGTGCTTAAGGGGTTAATTGGTATCCTGAAGTTGCTTTTAAAGTCAAAAAGTTTAAGAAACACTGATTCATCCCCCCTCTTAGTGTTAATTTGTGTTCAACAATTGGTATCAGACCCTAGGTTCTTGGTTATCTTTAAACCTTGGGTAGATTCTAGACTTTGAACACAATGGCAAGAAATGAGTCTGCTTCCTCAAAAGCCCCCATGTTTGATGGATCCATCTATGCCTTCTGGAGCAGAAGAATGGAGACCTATATTTCCTCCTTGGTTTTTGATGTGTGGATGTTTGCCAACAATGGGCATGTTGTTCCTAATTCTCCTCCCACTGATCCGAATGCCAAAAAGGAGTAAGAGAATAATGCAAAGGCCAAACATGCTATCTTGAGTAGGTTGTCTGATTATGAATTTGTCAAAGTCATGCACTGTGTTTCAGCAAAGGAGACTTGGGATAAATTGTAGAGGTTGTTTGATGAAGATGTAAAAGTCAAAGAAGCCAAGTTGCAAGCACTAAGGGGCCAACATGAAAGCATCAAAATGAAAGATGATGAAAAGATTGGAGACTATCTTCATAGATTTGATGAAACTGTGAACACTATCAGAGGAATTGGAAAAGAGATTGCAGATGAGATTCTTGTCAAGAAGGTAATTAGATCTCTCACACCCAAGTATGATACTAAGGTGTCTGCCATAGAAGAAGCCAAGGATCTAAAGACTTTTACAATGGATGAGTTATTTGGTTCACTGACAACCTATGAGATGAGAACAATCGGTGATACTTCCTCAAGGAAAGAAGCATCATTCAACATCACCAAAAAGGGCAAAGAAGAAGCTACTCATAAAGAATCCAGTGAGGAATCTGATGCAAAAGTAGCAAACTTTGTCAGGAAGCTCAAAAGAGGATCCTACCGATATAAAGAGAATCTACCACTTAAATGTTTCAACTGTGGGAAGGTCGAACACTTTGTTGCTAATTGTCCTCATAAAGAAACTGGTGGAGATGAGTCAAGAGAGTTTAGAAAATATGTCGGCAAAGATAGAGAAAGAAACATCTATCGACAAGGAAGGAGAGGCTACCAGAATCAGAACAGTCTATATACTATTGAGGATGATACAATAGATGAAGAAAATGCATCAGAAGATGATTATCATGAGAATGATAGAAAAGTTAATCTCTTCATGGCACTTGGTGAATAGGTTGATGAAGATGAGGAAGAGGAGGATATTGAGGCTGAAGTGGACTTGGAAGGTGAACTTATCAGTGCTCTTGAGGAATTGAGAAAAACAAGAAGAGAACTCAAAAAGGTCAAGCTTGTTGCAGTAGATGAACAAGATCTCCTGAAGCAATCCCTGGATGAGTCCAGTCAGGTTATATCTAACTTGAAATTGCAGTTGGAAGAAACTAAGAGAATATGTGAAGCCACATCCTCTGATTTGAAAAAGAAGGAAAAGGAGCATCAAGAGTTGGAAGCAGAGATAGTGAACCTTAGAAAGGAGCTTGAATAAAGTAAGGAAGAAATAAAAATAGGAAGAAAATATGAAGTCAACATTGAGGCCTTAGACAAGATGTTGAGCAAACAGAAGCAATCCAAAGACACTGGTTATTTAGGATTTGAAGTAGGTCAAAGTTCAACCCACAAAAATAAATCTACCAAAGAAATAAAGTTCACCTCTTCTTTTGAAGGTGAAGAAAAGAAGACATTCACTGTAGGCAAGGATACCGGCAAAAAGACATATGCAGATGTTGTTGGAATTTGCCACTCAAATCGATATACAAAAATGAACTGGAGGCCACACTTCTTGTATCAACATGCAGATCCAAGAAGAAATGCAAGGGTTGACCATGAAGGTTTCACCAGATTCAACAACATGAAGCAAGATCCTCAATGAGGCAGTCCCATTCATGACCAAGGCTACCTGACCGGTATGTTTCAAAATTTCATGGTTACTGTTACCGGTGTAACAAATTTGGGAATAGAATGGTTGACTATAGATTAATCAATAAGCCCCCTATGAGTTATGAAAGTAGAAATCCATTTGATACACTCTATGATATGAATTTTGTTTGCTACCAGTGCAATGAATATGGTCATAAGAGTTTTGAATGTAGGAAAAACAAACCGATATCCCAAAATAACTTTAAGGATGTCCCCTTATTTGAAAATGTAAAATGTTACAACTGTCAAGAGTTTGGACACATAGAAAAGTTGTGTAAAAATTGGGAGATCAAGCAGAAGAATACAAATCCTGATCAAGAACCAGTAACTAAATCTGAGCACAATATGGCAGCTGACAAGAAGAAGGAAACCAAACTAGTATGGATTGAGAAAGAAAAGGAAAAGGCAAAATCAAGTCTCATAGTATAGACTTCCTTACATGCTGAAAGAAAAAAACTATGGATTGTAGATAGTGGTTTCTCAAACCATATGACTGGTGACAAAAGGAAATTCATCAAACTTGAAGATTGGAATGGTGGTTCAGTAAGGTTTGGAGACAACTCTTCCATCAAAATAAAGGGAAAAGGCACTCTAAGCATTGATGGAAAATTGAAGGCACATGATGTATATTATGTGGAAGGCCTTAAGAACAATTTGTTGAGTGTGAGTCAGATGTGTGACAAAAATTACAAATTCACCTTTGACTCAACCGATTGCCAGATAAAGAAAGATAGTACCAGTCAAGTTGTGGCAAAAGGAAAGAGAATAGATGGAAATGTTTATAATCTGAAGGAATGCTATGAGTCCTAATGTATGTTAGGATAGGTAGATGAAGGTTGGTTGTGGCACTGAAGATTAGGCCACATAAACTTTGATAGCCTAGTGGCAGTAAGCAAAAAGGGGTGTGTGAGGAATATTCCACCCATCATCAAATTGGTAAGCACATTTTGTGGTGAATGTGTAAAAGGTAAGCAAACTAAAGTGAGCTTTAGGACAAAAAGAGCACAACACCTCAAGACCACTTGAAATTGTGCATACAAATTTGTGTGGTCCAACTAGAACAAGAGCACTTGCAAGTGAAAGATACTTTATGGTCTTCATTGATAACTACTCAAGAATGACATGGGTCACCTTCCTACAAGATAAATCACAAGCATTTGAAAGATTCAAGATCTTTAGGAAGATGGTGGAGAAAAAAAGTGGGTGTAGGTTAAAATGCCTAAGATCAGACCGAGGTGGAGATTTTACTTCAAATGAGTTTGAATATTATTGTGAAAAGAATGGAATTAGAAGGAAATACTCAACTCCTAGGACACCACAACAAAATGGTGTGGTAGAAAGGAAGAACAGGATAGTCAAGGAGATGGCCAAAACCATGTTAAATGAGGCCAAACTGTAGGACACATTTTGGAAGGAAGTTGTTCATACTGCTGCATATACTTTGAACCAAGTTCAATTAAGAACAAACAACAGAATGACACCTTATGAGTTATGGTATGACTGGAAGCCTTTGGTCAAATACTTCAAAGTATTTGGAAGTAGGTTCTTTATCAAGAAAGATATGGATGGTCTAGGATGTTTTGACTCCAGGAGTGATGAAGGAATCTTCCTTGGTTACTCATCTAACAACAAGGCCTACAAATGCTACAACAAAAGACTAAGAAGAATGATTGAGAGTGTGCATGTAAAAGTGGATGAGGATATGCACAAAGGATGTCAACCACAGATCAATTGGTATGATAACTCCAAGAAGGGTCCCAACTAGTGTGTACATCTAAATCACCTGAAAGATAAAATTTTGGGAAATAAGAGTGATGGTGTGTAGACTAGAAGAAGACTTGCTCGAAATGATGAACAAGTCAAACTCTTCCTCATGGCTGAAGTTGAACCCAAAACATTCAATGAGGCCAACAAAAGACAAGAATAGATGGATGCCATGGAAGAAGAAGTGCAACAGATTGAGAAGAACAATACTTGGGAATTAGTCCCTAGACTGGAAGACAAGAACATCATTGGCACTAAATGGGTCTACCAGAACAAGATGAATGAAGAAGGTAAGATTTTTTAGGCATAATGCTATACTAGTGTGCAAAGGATACTCTCAAGTAGAGGGGATTGACTTTGAAGAAACATTCACACCGGTAGCTAGATTAGAAGAAATTAGAATATTTCTAGCCTACTTTGCCTACAAGGGTTATAAAGTATACCAAATGGATGTAAAATCTGCCTTCCTAAATGGAAATTTGGAAGAAGAAGTGTACATGGAGCAACCGGAAGGGTTTCTGTTGCATGATGATGAGACATTTGTGTGCCGATTGAAGAAGGTCTTGTATGGTCTAAAGCAAGCTCCTAGATCATGGTACTCAAGATTAGATCAGTATCTAAAGGAGCAGTGATTCAAAAAGGGAAGTGTTGATAGAAATTTGTACACAAAGAAATATGGGAACCACATGATCATTGTGGTTGTGTATGTAGATGACATTATCTTTGGAGGCAATAAGGATGCCCTCTACAAAGAATTTGCTGATCAGATGCAGTTAGAAATTGAGATGTCAATGCTTGGTGAATTGACTTACTTCCTTGGTTTGTAGATATTGCAACAAGATAAAGGTATCTTTATCTAACAAATCAAGTATGAAAAGGAGATGTTGAAGAAATTCCAACTGGAAGATTGTAAACTGATAAGTACCCCCATGGTGATTGGCAGTAAACTGAGCAAGAATGATGAATCATTAGTGGTGAATCAAACTTTGTACATATCCATGATAGGCAGTCTACTGTATCTAACTACTTCAAGGCCAGATATAGTTCAGGCAGTATGCATGGTGGTCAGATTTCAATCTGCACCAAAGCAGTCACATATGAATGTTGTTAGAAGAATTTTTAGGTACCTACAAGGGACACTCAACTATGATATGTGGTATCCTAAACAAGGAGATTCTATCTTGGAAGCATGCACTGATGCTGATTGGGCAAGTTGCATTGATGATCAAAAGAGCACAAGTGGTGGTTCATTCTTTCTAGGTGATCGGTCAGTTTCATGGCATAGCAAGAAGCAGGACTCAGTCTCTCTATCTATTGTTGAAGCTAAATGCATTATTGCTACTATGTGCTACTCTCAGGTGCTTTGTATGAAGCGAACTCTCAAAGACATACAAGCGGCCATCACTGATCCTATTCTCATCCGATATGACAATTCGATTGCAATCAACATAGTAAAGAATCCAGTCATGCATTCCAAAACAAAGCACATTGCTATCAAGTATTACTTTCTCAGAAAGAAGATTGAAAGATAGGAGGTAAGGATGAATTATGTTCCTACTGGACAACAAGTAGCAAACATTTTCACGAAACCATTATCGGTAAACACATTTGAGTAACTCTGACATAAGTTGGGAGTTGTGTCATATGTCTAGGAAGGCTTCATGTGGTTTAGGGGGAATTATAGTGGTCAAAGGGAGAGTACAAAATACCCTTTGTCATTTTGTCAAAGGGAGAGAAATGTATCGGTATAGAGTGTCTTGCGAGAAGTTGAAATTAATGCCAAAGGGGGAGATTGTTGGCATTTGGGCATTAAGTTGTCATTGATGTCAACTGGCATGATGGATATTCACATGAGAGTGAGCAAATAGAATGAAGGCTTATCGGTAAGGCATAAACCAGTCTAAAGGTTGGTTTCCTATTTATGTTGAAGAGGCAGAATGTTAAAGTTATCACAAACCATCAGAGGAGAAGATGTGTTACTGATATAGTGTGCACTACCGATTAACAGAAGAAGAAGGCCTTATCGTTAAAGGTGTGTACTGGTATGAGTTTACTAAATGTTCAATTTTGAACTGGTTGTGTGCCGATGAGTAGAGTCTTTGACCATGGTGATTCCATGTGGAGCCGAGGTGGCAAATATGTTGTTGTTGATGCAGCCTCCATCGACGCAGTTGGTGAAACTGTCAGTCGATATAAATGAAACAACCACAAATCATGGGATTGTAACTAACTGATGCGGCTCAAAGAAGAAAGAATGATAGAGGAAGATCAGGGAGTAGTTGGCACCTAGACCAATGCAAAGGAAATCTGATTCAGGAAGACCTCGATAAGGAAACAACTGAAGCGTTTTATGAGTCAACATATTTCTAGGCATGAAATCTTGTTCGAGATTGCTATTTTCAGCAAGTATGCATTGGGGAATGGAAAGAGTGTATAGATACATCCCTAGATTACAAGTGATTGATCCAATAAAAATTGGATCAAATCTCATGAAGATTGTGTCAGGAGGAGAAAACCCTAACTGCTCTAAATTTGAATGGCTCTTTGGTAAGAAACCATGGTATAAGGAGAGTAGCTCGAGATAGAGTAAGATGGATGTTGCAAAGAAGAAGAAAAGAAAAGAGAGATTAAATGCAAAGAATAATTATTATCCTTAGAATTTATTCTAAGGAAGTTGCTGAGTAAGTGAGCAAGCATACTAGTGAGAGGGTTCTACTAGCAGTGATTGAGAACTGGTATAACTGAAGTTTCACAGTTAAGCTAAACTGGAAAGGAGTGGCAAAGCAAGCAGCATCCAAGTGTGACATAGTGTGTTGTGAGACTATGAGAGAGAGAGAGAGAGAGATCAGAGGCCAAGAATCAAAGAGAGTAGTCTCACAACCGGTAGTGTGAGATTCAGTAGAGGAGAAAAAACTGTCAATCGGTAGTAGAATATTTAATCAAGAGTTGTAGAATTCATTTTTCAACAAGAAGCCTGAACTGTATTCAAATTGTATTTCAATTTGCATCACCAAGTTAGAGCTTGGTGCAAGGGTTGGTGCTCCTCGGATTGGTGCCTTAAAGTCAGGGGTTGGTGCTTCTTTGGGTTGTAGCCCATAAAGTCAGGGGTTGTTGCTCCTTGGGTTGGTGCCCTAAACTTTGTAATTCAATGTTTTACCCCTGAGGCTGGATTGGAGCAGTAGTCTCCAACAACTTATCTCACTGAGGTTTTTCATACATTGGGATTTTTGTCATACATTTGGTGTTGTGAGTTGCATTTGTGTGATTGATCTCTTTAGCTTTCCTTCTTGCTTTACCGATTTGATTGTTTAGTGCTTAAGTGGTTAACTAGTGTCCTGAAGTTACTTTGAAAGTCAAAAAGTTTAAGAAACATTGATTCACCCCCCTCTTAGTGTTACTCTGTGTTCAACAGGAATATTAGATCAGTCAATAATAGTTTTGCATGAATTAATTTTGAAATGTATGATTCAGAATGAAGCGAGCTCTTTCAGTAAGCTTAAGGCATTGATAGAGCACATCTCTAAAAACTTTCAATGATTACAATAGATTTATAACCAGCAAACACTTGAAAGATTTACTTTGGGTAAGAAAGCCGCTTTTGACCAGATTATTGAGATAGAAAAGAGGAAGATTGAAGGGAAACTTATACTTATTGAAAATTATTTGAAACAATGTACTAACATTTACAGGGTTTGTTGTAATAT
The DNA here is from genome assembly GCF_030272615.1 of Cryptomeria japonica. NCBI lineage: Eukaryota > Viridiplantae > Streptophyta > Pinopsida > Cupressales > Cupressaceae > Cryptomeria > Cryptomeria japonica. Next base: position 326,768,852 of record NC_081411.1, on the reverse strand, counting down.
AGAGATTCTTATAGTAAATGTAGATAAGAGGATGAAGGAGTTACAAGGAAAGATTGCTAATATTGATAACTCTTTTGATGGACTAACTTCACTTAAAATTCTTTGAAACAATGTACTAACATTTACAGGGTCTGTTGTAATATAGAGATTCTTATAGTAAATGTAGATAAGAGGATGAAGGAGTTACAAGAAAAGATTGCTAATATTGCTAACTCTTTTGATGGACTAACTTCACTTACAACATCTATTGATGGAAAAATTTTGACTTTGGAGAACCAAATGTTTTCTTTTGAAAAGGAAAGAGATAAGATCATTCAGAGAGCCAGAAGTCTCAGAGGTTTGGTGAGTCCAAGATTGGATTCATTTGGTGTACATAAGAGGGAATGCATGGATATGCTTGGGAATCCCACACCGACAAAAGTCACTGAGAAAAAGTCACTTGTACATTTATTGAGTGGACTTGTATCCATATCCAAAACATTCAAAATCGGTTGGGATACCTATATAGAGTTACTAGAGAAAGCTTATCTAGAAATCTTGAAATTGGTCAAGCTCCGGTAAAGTAATCTGTAATTATTCATTTTTTTGCACAGATTCCTAGCAATTATTTCAATTATTTCACCGATCTTTGGCATTCATGCCAAAGGGGAAGGATATGTATATGAAAAATGAAATGAAAAGGAAAGTATGTGTATAATCCTAGGTGGAGGATATTAGATAGAGAGTATATCGATCAAAGGAGGAGATAAATGCAATCATGGTCAATCAGCTCAGGGGGAGCATGTTTCAACTTAGTTGAATTGATAGGGAATCCATTTTTCACATGAGTGTTGCCATCAATGCCAAAGGGGGAGATTGTTGGCAATTGACACTCATTAGATTCATATGTTGTCATTGATAGCAAAAAGATTCTATAGAAGGTAGATATCGACAGATACTAGCACCAGCACCGACACTGGCACCAACATCTCACACTTCAATGAAGCTGACATTGGTTTGGGATCTGGGAAAAGGTTTTATTTGTAGAATAATTTTGTAATTATTGTATAGATCTGACTTTGAATATCTTTAGTAACGTGTTGTAAGCCAACATAAGGCATATTGTTTGTAAAGGGTACATAAGTCAGTTTATTAGGCCAGTTTGATATATATCAATGTGGAGAATAAAAAATATGCAAAGGATATCTATGTAGATCATTTTGTATGCGAAAGTAATATCATGCAATGGTCAGTAGGTGGTTTGTGAACTGGTACATAATAGAGCTATAACTAGAACTCTTTTTGGAATTGCAAATGCATTTTGTGAGTTCACCATTATTGTTTTATCTTAGCAGAAGCCTATAGTCAGTGAGACTCTTTTGTGTTGAGCAGTGTGCTCTAAGAAGTGTGCCTTCCTGCATGTGGAGGCCCCCATGCTATGTAATATCTTTCATATGGTTAGTGAATTGATATTGTGGGTCACAAATCCTACCATGGTTTTTCCTCTTTGAGGTTTTCCACATATAAAATTATGTGTGTTATGGTTTTCATTCATGTAGCTAGTTTATTTACTTCATGTTATATGTTTCTTCATTTACCGGTTTATATGTGTATGTTATAATAAGGTAAAATCTTATAACACTGGTAGAACACTGATTCACCCCCCCTCTTAGTGTTCCTAGATTCCTTCTATTCCAAAAATAGTAACAAGATTTGTCCTTATTCCTTCTGAATCTAGGTTTGTTCTAATATTCAGGATTAGGCTTATAATTCCTCACAAATCTTTCATGATTCCTACCATCTCCTTCAGGGCATCTAGAAGTAAAATGACCAATCTTATTGCATGAAAAACATTTAAAAGGGACTTTTCCTTCATACTTACTTCCAGCTTGTCCTCTAGGGATTCTTCTAGTAATCAAGGCTTCTAGATCTTCAAGTTCTCTTTATTCTCTCTCAATTTCCTCCATATCATTAGCATACATCTCTTTCCAATCTATCATCTTCTTACTAGAGGTAGATTCTTTAAATGTAGTCTCAGTTTTAGCAGCAATCTAATCTCCAAATTCTTCAAGCTCAAAGCATTCAATTTCCCAAGTAATGTATCTTTGTTCACAAGGGTACTTGACATTGTCCAAAGTTCATTGATTGCAATAGTCATCATCTTTTAAGTTGTAGGTAGAACTTTCAAAACTTTTGACACTATCTCATCCTCATTGAATGATCTATCGCAACATTTGATACCCATGGCAATATCATTGACTCTATCCATGAAAGAAATTATCTTCTCATCCTCTTCCATCTTCAAAGTTTCAAACCTTACCCAGAAACCTTCAAGTCTTGAAATCTTTACTATTTGTTCACCTTCATAAAGAGTTTCAAGCTTCAACTAGATCTTCTTGAAGTTCTCCAATTCTATGACATTCAATAGCTTTTCATCAAATAGGGAACTTAGTGATGCTTCTTTTTATTTAACATCATTTTCAATTCTCTTGAGTTCATTAGCAAGTGTCAATGTTCCATAATTAGGATCATTAGGTATATACCCTTTCTCCACTTTCTTCCAAACTTCAGCTCCAATACATCTGAGATGAATCTTCATTCACTCCTTCCATATTTTGTAATTTGTGTCATCAAATCTGGGACTCTCCTTCTGGTAAGGATTCAATGTAGAACTTGATGTTGTTGCTATCAGATCTCCTCAAGTAGTTAAGGTTCTATAGAGAGGACCTTGTTGTGATACCCATTGTTGGAATATTCTGATATAGGGAGTAAACTAAGAGGGGGGGTGAATTAGTTTACTAACAATAATAAAAAATAATGCATATAAAAACCTTTTAACTAGAGCACCAAACAATCAAAGATATAACATGAAAGCACAACACACAAACACCAATATTTTAATGTGGAAAATCCGGTAAAGGGGAAAACCACGGTGGGAAACCCTACCCATAATAAGGTGAATGCTTTGTAGTAGTATTGTGAATAATTTCACAGGGGTTTGCACATGTAGAAAGGCCAATAGCCTAGAGAGCACTGCTCATCACATAGAGAAGTCTCACTGACTTACAAAAATAATTGGACTACAATGCAAAAAAAAGTGAACTATGAAAGTAGCATCTACTAATGCTTCATATAGTTCATGTTAAGCATATATGTCTTCTCTATAATACAAAACCTTTCCAACCTTCACCAAAATGATATGACTCTATTCATACATAAACCTTTCTTTGATAATGTAGACATAACCACCAATCCCATCACCTTCACAATTACATGAACAAGTCACCTATAAATACAGATCATCAACCTTATTAACAAGGTCACCTAATCCCTAAAACCCATAAACTATTGTTACAAAAATTACATCACATGATACCACCGGACCAATATTATGATTTACATTACATAACATGGACCTAATTCAAGTATCCAAACAATTATATCTGCCAAAAACTCCCCTAAGGACAAAATCCAATATGCTTGACCAACCGGTAGAAACCCTCAGTGAAATAACAAAAAGTTTAATCGGATCTAAATAGGACCATTAAAACAACACACCATCTAATGCAAAGTCACCAAATACTCAGGACATGATCAAGAAACACCTTCAACATGATAGAAACTGATTCCATATGCTAGACCAAAATCTACTGACCAAATCACCAAATACTTCTTACCGGTAAAGCTAATCAGGAAAGCTAGAAGCTAGCCGGTACTGGTAAATACAAAAAGTGATAACAACCGGAGCACCAAATCATGAACAAACATAATATAGAAAGCATATAACCATCCAACATAAGCATCCAAAACTGATTTTAGAGATCTGATCATACCAGATCAAAATCATAGCCAAAACCATGATGATCACCAAGACTAAGTGAGATAGGTCCAACCTTGATAATCTCCAACCAGGACAGTGTTGACATTAATGACATCACTTAACCAAATCCATAATATTGCCAATAAGAACATGATGAATGTGGCACATAGGAGGAACACGTGATAGTAAAATGTATAATCCCTGCACCTACTTCAAAAAAGGAGGAGATCAAAGCAATTCTGGATAGTCATGTGAGAAGGAGTACCAAAAACAAGCAGTATGAGGAGTATCTAGTGAAATGGAGGGGAAGACCTGTAGAGGACTCTTCATGGCTATCCAAGGAAGAGGTTGACCATTTGGGTTTCCCTCAATCAATTGAGATATGATGGGGTCACTTCTAAATCTACCTCGAGTGTTTGATGTAGGAGCATCCAGTAGTGTATGAGCAATCCTGCATCACCCAAAAATATTTCTTTTTGTTCAATTTTATTTTAATGGTTTTGTAGTTTTGGATACCCATTTGGACAAATAAGAGATTCCAACTCTCATAATTGTCAAGTTATTTTTTCTTATTGACTGTCCAAAATAGCAAGTTTCTATATTAAGGCGGATGGAGCCCAAAATCTGTAGGAAGATTAATGAAGGGAAAATAAGCACATTGGCAAAATAATCAGGTCAAAAGAATTAACTGTTTATAAGTTATTAAAGTTTCAGTTTCCCAAAAAAAATAAAATAAATTTCCAAGTCAGATTTGAGGCATTAAAAGGTTTCAAATGGGCCTAAAATGGCAAGAATTAGCAAAGCAAATTCTTAACATATTCTTCATTCAGAGAGATTTTTGACGCTTCAAACAGTTCATCAGTCTGATTCCTGGATCAAAAGTTATGGCTGCCGAAAGTTGGACAAATTTGCAGAAAGTTTCAATTTTTGAATCTGGTTGTATTTTCATAATTCCAATTTCATGGTTTGGCATTTGTTCACCAATTGGTAATTTTTAAATTGTAATTTCACCTCCAAAATAGAAGAAAGTTTATTTAAGACTCATATGTAGAAACTGGGAAGTTAGTTGTTAGAGTTGTTGTATGTGAGTTTTTGGACTTGTGTTTTTGGGAGTTTAGTTCTGGGTTGGGAAATTGCATTGTAAAGGGTTTCTAGAAAACTCTGTAAGTTTTTGAATTGAAGTTTGTGAGGATTTACTCATCTATATTGTAATTACATATTTTGCATGTTTGTAATAGCATATTTTATAGATAATAATAATAATAAAATCTTTTGTGTCTTTTATTGCAAATCATTGTGTTTTTTCTGTTTCTTGGGTTGTGCCCTCATCATTAATTTTTTAGGAGATGATGATTTGAGCATGAAGTTTGCTGATGATATGCAAAATAAATTTGAGATATTTATGATAGGTGAGATTAAATTCTTCGTAGGATTGCAGATTACACAGATTGTTAAAGGTATTTTCATTTCTCAAACTAAGTATGTGAAGGAACTATTGAAAAAATTTGGGTTAGTTGACTCTAAACCTGTTGGAAGTCCTATGGTGAATGGATGTAAGTTGTCTAAGCAAGATTAATCTTTGAAAGTTAATCAGACCTTGTATAAATTTATGGTTGGTGGACTATTGTATTTGACTGAGACTAGACTAGATATTATTCATGGTATTTGTCTTTGTGTCAGATTTCAAGTAGAAACTAAAGAGAGTCATGTCACTATTGTGAATGTTGGAAATTGACACTCTATTGGTTGGTTTCACTATGATGTCATCGATGGCAACATAATTTTGGATTCTATCTTAATATGGTGTACCGACAGGCACTCCATAGACTCTACATCGACACTGGCAGCATAGAAGATTTATTTGGTCACCGACAATGCAGGACGACATGGTATAGCAGGGTTATCGGTATTGGAGGCAGACACATCTTGGATTTGGCATAGACAACTTTTTTTAAATGTTTATCATTTATGTTATATGGCTGACATGTAATCTAATATTGTATATATCCTTGTAAGCTGACATAAGGTATAAATTTGTATAGGGTATATAGGGCAGATTGATTATCATGATGATAGGTATATAATGTAATAGATATGTAAATATAATATGATGCAAAATTATTCTGAGAGACTATGTATGTGAGGAATTCATTGTAAGGGTTATTCTGGTACAAAGGTTTAGAGTGTATTCTAGCATAAAAGATGTTATTCTAGCAGTTCACTATTCTCCAAATTGTTGTCTAGTATGTTATATAGTCAGTGAGGCTCCTATTGTGATTGAGAAATGTGCTCTAGGTTGTAATCCTTCCTACAAGTGTAGGCCCATCATATATTGTAATATCTCTTCATATAGCCAGTGGATTGATATTGTGGGTCACAAATCCTATTATGGTTTTTCCTCTTTGAGGTTTTCCATGTATAAATCTGTGTGTTATGATTCTCATTTATACGTTTGGCTTATTGGTTGCATTAGTTCTTTCAATTCTATTTATATCAGTATACCGGTTGGTGTATAAATGTTTTGTTAAGGCTAAAATCTACTATTCCAGTATAACACTGATTCCCCCCCCTCTCAGTGTTATTGGTTTCCAATAGTGAAAAGGATATTTAGATATTTGAAGGGGACTATTGGTTATGGGTTGTGGTATCCGAAGAATGATGATTTCATGTTATGTACTTATATTAATGTTGAGCAGACATGTGATGTAGATGATCAGAAGAGCACTACTAATGGAGCTTTCTTTTTGGGGAAAAAATTGATGTCATGGGCAAGTAAGAAACAAGATGTTATATCTCTGTCTTCTATTAAAGCTGGATACATTGTTGTTGCTAGTAATTGTACTTAGGTATTTTGGATGAAGTAGATGTTAAAAGATATTAGGGTTGTGTATGATGAGCCTACTATTATATATTGTAACAATTCAAGTTCTATTAATAGTTTTGAGAATTCAGTACTGTGCTCTAAAACAAAGCATATATCAATTAAGTATCATTTCTCTGCTAGAAAATGCACACTCCAATGAGAAATTGTAGGTGATTGAAGGTTTTGTCATTGATGGCAACCTTGCTATCATATGACACTGGCAAGACAAAGATACCGGCACTGACATTGACAGATTGACTCTACACCGGCATATAGAACATCGGCAGTGAAAGGAAGGATATCGACACCTTGGCCGACTTCAATTTTGTTTAAAATGTATTTTGTAATTAATTGTAAAATCATTGTAAGCCGATATGGTGAGTTGTAATATGACTGATATATGTATGAGATCATTGTAGATCATTTTGAAATAGGAAGAGAGAGGTATAGGATGTGAAGTATGAAAGATAATATGCAAACCTAATATGCGAATTATTGGTTAAGGGTTTATATTGTAGCAGAGCTTAAACTGGTACTGAATCTAGCATATCAGATGCTAATCTAAAGCAGTACAAGACATTGGATTTGCATAATCCATTTTTGTAAGTCAGTGTGAATTCCTTTTGTATTTGAGAAGTGAGCTCTAGGCACTTGGCCTTCCTGCATGTGCAGGCCCCTATTATAAGAGTAATATTCACTTATTGGCCAATAAGCAAATATTGTGGGTCACAAATCCCATAGAGGTTTTTCCCACATCGGGTTTCCTCATTAAAATATTGTGTTATGGTGTGCTTTTTATGTTGTGGTTATTATTCTTGATTGTTGCATTAATTTTAGTTTATCGGTACATAGTTTTGATATGCTTTTCATGTTTTAAGATAGTAAATTTATATACCGGTAAGATACTGATTCACCCCCCCTCTCAGTATCTTTGGGAATCCTAACAATTGGTATCAGAGCTTGGTCCTCTATTTTCAAAGCCTAATAGCTTGAGGAATATCTTGACACTAGCAGAGATGGAAAACTTGATGAAGCAATTAGAAATAGCTCTTTCTGACTATGATGCAGAAAAGTTGAAGAATATCAAACTTGAAGATGATCTAAAGGCTGCACAAGATATTATTGAAGCACTTCAAGAAAATATTACTATTGCAAGAAACAAGAGAAGAGAACTTTGTGAAAAGATGCAAAATGAGAATGATGAAAAGGAAACTCTTAGTGATCTAGTGAACAAGCTAAAACAAGAGAACACTACAACAAAGAATGAGATGTAGGATATGACCATGAGGTTTTGTAAAGAAATTGAAGATAGAAATAAAAATGAAGAAGACTTGACTAGAAGACTAAATGATACTACAAATGAAAACACAAGACTTAGTCATGAAAATGATATGTTGAAGACAAATTTGATGCATACACAAAATAACACAAATGAACTCATGAGACAGAAAGGAATCTTGGAAAGAGAATTGGCTGCTGCAAATCAACACAAGGAGAAATTCAAGAAAAGCTCAGAAGAACTTGGTGACATGCTGAAGAATCAGAAACCTAATGGTGATACAAATGGCCTTGGCTTAGAAGTTGGTGAAAGCTCCAACACTACAAATAATCATGATCATATCAAACTGGTAAGACAACCTAATGCTTACAAATTTAATGGAAAATGCTTTAACTGTAACAAGTATGGTCATAAAGAAAATTAGTGTAGATCTAGAAATTATCAGAACACTAATACACCCACCGGTCAATGCTCTAAATGCAACAAAGTTGGTCATAATTTAGAGAATTGCAGAATGAATGTAAGATGTTATGTTTGTGGAAGATTTGGACACTTATCTAATCAATGCAGAACACAAACCGGCATAGGATACGGGAAAGCTATTTAGAAGAACAACATGACTTGTTATGCTTGTAACAAGATTGGACATATTGCTAAATTTTGTAGAAGCAAGTCATCACTGGCAAATAACAAAGGTCCTAGTTTGAAGGGAAAAGAAAAGGTTGAAGAGGTAAAACAAGAATTCTCAAAACAATGGATCAAACAGTCAGATCTAAAGTTGATGGGAATACTCCTCCACCAGCAGAATAGAGTAACACTCCACCGGCAGGAGACTCTTAACTGAAGAAAATTCCTTTGGGGGTTTAGCAACAAATTGAAAAACATGCTATTATTCCGCCGGTTGATGGCGAAAAGTTGAAATTTCTTCTATACCAGTAGATGAGTTAAGTTGTGACTTAACTGACAATCATTAAATATGGTAGTTGGAGAAAATAACATTATAAAGCAAGTGTTTTGGCTCCATTTTTATTTCACCGAGTATTCAAATCTTCGAGAGTGCAAAAATTCTCGAGCGAAGGTATTCCAAGCGAAGAAGTGAAGCAATCCATCAAATCATTCATCCCTAAGGAAGATTGAGGTATTTATAGCTATGGCATCTTCATCCACTCCTAAATTTATTGCAAACCCTACTGTTGTTGAAATTATTAAGTGCCCTAGACCTGTATTCTAGTTAGTTCCCAAAATTGCGAAGAAAGATGATAGCTTAGGTACATTTTCTCAAATACCTAAAGGAGTAGTATATGTTGAAGACCCTAGGATGTATATACATTATCATATTGATGAAATAGGTGATGATGAAATTAAGAATATGTATAAGTCTATGATTCGTGATGAATCGGGAAATGTCAAACCTGAACATAAGATAGTAGAAACCCTAGGTTTCACTGAAATTCTTAGTATCCCAGATTTTCCCAAGGATATCATAAGGATAGTGTTAAGTAGAGTACATGGTGAATTTTTCTGTTTGGACCTAGTTCATAAAATCACAAAAGAAGCATTAAAGGTTGTAATAGGGTTACCCTCCACTGGTAATAGACCAGACAAAATAAAGAAGGTTTCAAATGACATAGTGATAAACCTAACTGGTGCAACATTTGATAAGAGATCTCTAAGGGTAAATGATGTAAATGATATAAATGTCAAATTTATTAGTATGATCTTAGGTTATAAGGCTACACATGCAAATAGGTTAAATTCAGTCTCTAGCCTATGTATCAAGAGTGCCTATGATATGGTAAATGATAATACAAGTATAGATGTATGTGAATGGCTTAAACATGAGTTGATAGAAAATTTGGGAAAGATTAGAAAGGATAAGAAAGGAACATTCAGATTTGGAAACTTACTTGTTTGTCTAATGCTGTATATAACCAAACAAGTGCCCGATATTGGTGCCAGAAATTTTGGTTTTGACATACCAGTAGGAAAACAACTGTCAAACCTATTGAATAATATGGGAGAGAACAAGGAGAAAAAACTAAATGAGTATTTTCAAGCACTGAAGGCTTGAATGAAATCTAAAGTAAGACTATCACAAGCTATTGTGGATAAGTATCAAAAAGAAATCTATTTTGTGATCAAGAAAGATGAAATATGGATGGAAGTAGTTATTCCTAGAACTATTTGGGTAACTAAAATGGGCTATGAGATAGATGACAAAATTATTGAAACTTATGCTAAAGCCCTCCTTGAAGCTCCTAAGGAACCAGAAGAGAAAGTTTTTAGTATTGCAGAAACAATAGAGAGTCAAATTCAATCTAGAAAAAGGGTTAAGAAGTTTGAGGCAACTATAAGAAAAGGAACCCGGCAGGCAAAAGCAATTAGGGAAGATGTTCTGAGGAAAACTGGTATAAGTGAAAGTGATTTGGAAGCACCTCAACTAGAAACTCATCTTTCACCAGTTGGAACTTCTTCTGAGAGTGACATACTTGCAATATTTAAAAGGGTTGAAAGGAAAAGAAAACCCTCATCGGCACCCTCTCCTACACCAAAAAGGACAAGATAGAAGCAACATGCAGTAAGGCCTCTGGTAAAGAAAATGACTCCTAAGAAGAAGAAGACACAATAGACTATTACTCCTCTAGACAAACTTCTTAGTGAAATCACAGAGGATGGGAAGCTGAAAAACATAAATAAAATATACAATACACTATCAGCTAATGATAAGGAAAGTTTAGAGAATAGTGTAATTTTACACTTAGACACATACAAGAAATTCTTAATGGAATTTGTTGATGAAATTCCAAATGACTTGTATAGAAGATTATCTATTGTTGAACTAGATAAAAAGATTAAGATTGAAAAATTACTGGTAGTTCATCCAGTTAACTCACCTGATGAAATAGACAAATTAATCAGTGAGGCTAACCGGACAGTATTTTCTACTGCTCACTAGCATGTAGCACTTATGGCAGACAGAGTAAAGGAAGTTTCTAAGGAAACTGCTGATGGATGGGATATTTTCTTTGTGGAGACAGAAAAAGAGGAAGAATTACTCACACCTAGAACTATCAAAGCATATCAAAAGGACAGACATAAGGGTAAAGGTAAGGTTGGTGGACCACCAAGCCTAAAAATAGCTGACAATATGCCCCACCTCTCTTAGACACTCCACCGGTAGACACTACTGACAAACAACCAGCCACAGAGAGTATGAAAACTCCGATAGAGGATACAAATCCTGAATCAAAAATTTTGTATATAGTTAATGTAGACACTCAACAAGTAAATGTTGTGGTTGACAGAGAAACCACTGAGGATAAGGAGAAAGATGTGACTACTGAGTCACCGACTGCAAAGGTTGAGTTGAACATAGAGAAATCTTCATAGGCAGAGCAACCGGCAAAAGATACTACTGAGAAATTGGTAGATACAACCGACAGACCATCTAAAGAACCGGGTAAAGAAAGTTCAGAGGTACAAACTGAGACAACATCTAAGAAACCGGTAGTTGGAAGCTTAGAGAAACCTTCTAAGATAAAATTGGAGAAAGTAGAACATGTACAGGTTGAAACACAGGTTCAGACAGAGACAGTACCACTAGCCCAAATTGAAAAAGCATAAACCTTTGTTTGTAGAAATGTAAACACAGACAAACCTACTAGAGGTCGAACCAAGCAAGGAAATTACCACAACCGGTAGCATGTCTATTGTAAATATTGTTGGACAAACATCTGGTTTAGCTATGGAAAAATTCAGACCTACTAATGTAACATAGGTCCTATTAGATTCAATAAAGAAGATAACGGAATGCAATGCACAAGCCTATAAGGCTATTGATGATATAATACCAATTCTTAAATTGATTGCACCAAAGTGCACAGTTGATAATAAATATTCTTTAGGACAACTAGACACATTGTCTAAGTTCATCACCAGTAACCTAATCACTATTGATCAAACAAATGAGGATACATTTAAGGAAAGAATGATAAAAGAGAGAGAAATTCTTTGTGGAAATTGTGAATAAGAACAAAGAGGAAATGGATACTCTTTTACTGGAACTCAGTGAAATTATTTTTTACTTCAAGAAACTGTATAGGGACACTTGCGAAACCAATGTATTAACAGAGGATCTTGACAAAGAGATCAACAAAGCACAAGAGAAGATGATCAGATTCATTTTTGGAGTTAGAGAAGAAAATTACAGAGCAAGAAGAGAAAATCAAGAAACTAAAGAATGACAAATAGGAAATTAAGGATAAGGCAAAGGACTTGAAATGCAGACTTAATCCAAAACTAGGATACCTTATTTCCTGAGAAAAGAAATATTTGAGGCTCTGGTTCCTGGACTGAAGACACCAGAAGAGAAAATGCACATACTCACCGGTATAGTGTAGAGAACACAAGAGGCAATAAAAGAAAGCAAAAAATTCAGTAATGATATAAATCTGATTTTGACAGACATTTTGCAGATTGTAACCCACTGGTTACAAGAATTCAGGCAAGAATCCACTGACAACGAATGACAACCTTTGTCATTGATGTCAAAGGGGGATTAGAGGCAGTGAGAAAAAAGATCAGTAGATGACACCATCGGCTCAGGGGGAGCACATATTTTTGGCAACATATTTTTTGGTAAGACAATTCTGACAGATTCTTTTTGGATGACACTTTTTGGATTTTTCTCATGAGTGTTGCCATCAATTCCAAAGGGGGAGATTGTTAGCAAATGCACACTCCAATGAGAAATTGTAGGTGATTGAAGGTTTTTTCATTGATGGCAACCTTGCTATCATAGGACACCAGCAAGACAAAGATACTGGCACCGACACTAATAGATTGACTCTACACCGACATATAGAATACCAACAATGAAATGAAGGATACCGACACCTTGGTTGACTTCAATTTTGTTTAAAATGTATTTTGTAATTAATTGTAAAATCATTGTAAGCCGACATGGCAAGTTGTAATATGACTCATATATGTATGAGATCATTGTATATCATTTTGAAATAGGAAGAGAGAGATATAGGATGCAAAGTATGAAAGATAATATACAGACCTAATATGTGAATTATTGGTTAAGGGTTTATATTGTAGCAGAGCTTAAACTGGTATTGAATCTGGCATAGCAGATGCTAATCTCAAGCAGTACAAGACATTGGATTTGCATAATCCATTTTTGTAAGCTAGTGTGACTTCCTTTTATATTTGAGTAGTGAGCTCTAGGCACTTGGCCTTCCTGCATGTGCAGGCCCCTATTATAAGAGTAATACTCACTTATTGTCTAGTAAGCGAATATTGTGGGTCACAAATCCCATCGAGGTTTTTCCCACACCGGGTTTCCTCATTAAAATATTGTGTTATGGTGTGCTCTTTATGTTGTGGTTATTATTCTTGATTGTTGCATTAATTTTAGTTTACTGGTACATAGTTTTGATATGCTTTTCATGTTTTAAGACAGTAAATTTATATACCGGTAAGATACTGATTCACCCCCCCCCCCCTCTAAGTATCTTTGGGAATCCTAACATTCTTGAGGGAGAAGGTTAGAGCTGAAGAAGTGAAATTGGAGTATGTATCTACAAAGGATTAGATTGTAGATATTTTCACTAAGCCTTTATCTATAGATGCATTTGTCCATTTGAGAGACAAGTTAGGGGTCTCTTCCCCTCTTGATGAGAACTAGATGCATTAGGATGCATCAATCTAGTGGACTTCATAGTCTTATCTTATTACCTGGGTTGATGAGTTCATATTGCTACTCAGTCAGGCTAGTTAGCATGTTGTTCATATTTGTGAGTTTATTCTAAGGGTGAGATATTATCTTATGATGGGGAGAGATGCATGATTTATATTTGTCTTTGGAGAGAAGCATGTGAAAATGTGCATTATCTTTGGAGCTTTATATGCATGATCTTAGGGGGGATTTGTTGGAGTTTGTTAGTATTGATTTATTCCTTTGCATTGATTGTTTTTCATATTCATATGTTTCCATCAATTCCAAAGGGGGATATTGTTGGATATTGTTGCTGCTAGGATATGTTGTTGTCATTTATGTCAACATATTCCTATGTTTTGGTGCTGTCGAGAATTGTTTAGTGATTTGGTGATTGCAGTGAGTTGATTTGGTTGGTTTATCTATTTGCTATGCTGAATCAACTAGAGATAATTCACTCTTTATTGATTCCATGATGCTATGTGGTGATTTGATCGAGTTGTGGATTCTAGTATGGATATTGGTTTTTAGTGTTCTAGTGTTTGATCCATTATGCTCCAGTATGATCATATCTTGTATTGCAGATTTGGGAGAGTGTTTGGGGTGTTCATGTGTATCTTCATTTCTAATGGTTCATGATTTGATGCTCCGCAAGCTATCTTTCTTGTCCTAGTTTCTACTGTTAAGTGTTCTTGAGTGTTAGTCTGTTGACTGATGAAGATTTGATTAAGTGGTGTTGGTGTAGCTATTGCAGATGGTTTTAATGCACTTGTTGGTGTTTCCTAATCACTTCCTATTTGTTTTGATGGTTTGAATTTATCATTGTATGTGTTCTTGAAGATCTTATGGGTCCGATGATATTCTTTGTGTTATGTAGTATTTTTGGTAGTGTAGGGTGTTGTGGTTGGTCTTGGCGAGATTTCTGGTGGTGGTGCATCTTCAAGGAGTTGATTTAGATCCATGCTATGTTTTCTATGATAGTATATTGTCCCGATGGTTAATCTAGGTATCACATGATGTGATTTTGGAAATAGGTGTTGAGGGTTTGGCCAACGTTGTAGTCAAGGTTGATTATTTGTATAAATAGGTGTTATATTCATGTAATTTGGGTGTCTATGTTGAGTCTACATTATTAGAGAGTGGTGTATGTGCAAATAAGTGAATTCATCTTTCGGTGTGGTATATTGAGGAGAGTGTGTTGCAGGGAAGACATATGAGATTAACTGAAACTGTCATCAAGCATTAGCAAATTCTATATTTGCAGTTCATCATTGCTTGGTTGTAGTCCAAATATTATTGTAAGGTAGTGAACCTTCCTTGAGGTTTGTATCCTTCTAGATAATTGCATTTTGAGTAGTGAGATATAGGCGGTGTGCTTGAATGCATGCACATTCTGCATTGTAATATTTACATATACTACTGCAGAGTATCATCTCATTGTGGGTAGGTTCCCACCATGGTTTTCTCTCGACCGGGTTTTCCACGTAAAAATATTGGTGTTATGTGTGTTGTTGTTATTGTTATTGTTATTGTCTTTATTTTTGCTACAATTGATTAGATGAAAGATTTTTCTTAATTTGTTTAATCTGATGAAAAATGATTCACCCTCCCTCTAAGTTTTCCTTGTTGTTGCTAACATATATTTTGGTATTTGAACAATTTGGATAATAAAGAGGAAGTTTGTGATACATATTCGAAATCTTTTCTAGACATGTGGAGTGTTGCCTCGGTATCCCTTGTTTCTAGTTTTGGAGGTTTTGTGAGGAACCAGGAAGGACAACTAAGAGTGGGGGGGTAAATCAGTTGTGAACCAGTTGTCAATAAATTATAATCCAAATAAAATTAATCCAACTTAAAACTCAATGCCGGTAAACCAAACTTAAATGTCAGTGAGACAGATTAACAGTTATAACAGTACTGGTTTAACTTAATGCATAAAATAGAAAGAGAAACAACATCCACAACACATGACACAAATATTTTTACATGGAAACCCTATAAGGGGAAAAACCATTGTGGGAAACCTTACCCACAATCAGATGATACTACTGTAGATAATAAGTGTATACAAATGGGGTCTGCACATGCAGAAAGTCCAACCACCTAGAGCTCACTGCTCAATCACAAAATAGGAGTCACACTGACTACGATTGGATGGTTAAATCCAATAACAATGTACTACCTCAGAATAACATCTGCAATGCTAGATTCAGTACCGGTTTAAGCTCTGAACATGAGTGTCAAACACCTTCATAACCTTCCTTCAACCTTCAAATAATGTCTATGTTATTCCCACAAGGATTTGCTTATTTTCTCTCTTCAATACTCACACACACTCATACCATATCCCTAATCTTCAATAAGATCTTACAATCATATATAAAAAACCTAAGACCTATACATGAGGTCGGCTCACTAAAGATATTAGAATTAAATCAATTACAAATAAGTCTTGATGTGATACTATATGTTGGCTTCAATACAATATCCAATCGATAAACCATTTCCAAAACATGCCATGTTGATCTGGAATAGATATCATGCACCGGTCCATAACCTAGACCTATCTATTGTTAAAGGAAAATCTATCAACCCGATTAGAGAAATAAGAAAAACACCAAATCCAAACATCCAATCCATGTCTTCAACATAACCAAATGATATCCAGATGATAACAAGTTATCATCACCGTCGGTGAACAATATAACCTATCGGTGAAGCATATACCGATGGCTATGCATAAGCCACTAACCATGTCAGTGAACACAATGTGTCTATTCAACTATAATCCAATACAACCATAGTGCCAAATAAATAATGTAGATGTCCAAGAAGATAAGTGTTGACATCAATGAAAAAACCAATGCAATACATGACAAAGTCATCAATAATACCAACAATCTCCCCCTTTGGCATTCATGGCAACACTAGATGGAAAAACATATAAGTGCCAAAAAAAGAATGCCAAAAACCAACAATCTCCCAAAATATATCAATACAAAGTTTGGTACATAACCAAAACCAAAATTACATCTCTCCCCAAAATACAATATTTTTCCATAGATGTCTCTCCCCCTTTGACATCAAATGCCAAAGCAGTTAAGAATAAAAAATAGAACTTAACATATAGCCAACTACTCCCTCTGAGTAGTAGCTTTCCTTCATCAAAGATGGAAAAAGATTTTTCTGTTAGTCTCTATTGGTTTGATGCCAATCTTCATCATTCAAGTCTCTACTGATGGGGAGATTACCCCAAGCTTCTCTCTGAGATATTCAAATGTTTCCATAGGCAAAGTCTTAGTAAAGATATCTGCAATTTTCTCTTTAGTATTCACATAAATCAATCTCACCTCATTTGCTTCAACATTCTCTTTTAGAAAATTTTACTTAATAGAAATATGCTTTGTCATAGAGTGAAATACGGGATTCTTTGATATATCAATTGCTACTAAATTATCACAATGAATAATTATCAGTTATTTGCATTTTACGTTGATATCCTTCAACATTTGATTGATCCATAATACCTTAGTACAATTAGTTGTTGCTACAACATATTCTACTTCTGTTGTAGATAATGAAGTACAAGTCTGCTTCTTGTTGATCCATGAAATCAATCTTCTGCCAAGAAAGAATGCACCGCCAATGGTACTCTTTCTATCATCTACATCTCCTACCCAATTTGAAACTGTATATGCATATAACTTAAAATTGTCATCCTTAGGATACCATAAACCAAGATTTGATGTGCCTTGTAGGTACTGAAAAATCCTTTTTACTATTGATTCATGATTTTTTTTAGGATTTCTTTGAATTATATATACAATACATACTACATTCATTATATCAGGTCTGGTTTGTGTCAAATACAGTAATCCTCCAATCATAGATTTGTAGCTTGTCAGATTAATAGGAGTTGAATCATCCTTCAATGTCAATTTATCAGTTGTAGTCATAGGAGTACTTACCGGTTTGGAGTTTTCCATACCAAATTTATTCAAAATTTCCTTCAAGTATTTTGTTTGACAGATCAATATACCTTTATCTATTTGTGAAATCTGCAAACCTAGAATTTTTTTTATCTCCCGAATCATAGGCATTTCAAATTCTTTTTGTATCTGGTTAGTAAAGTCTTTACATAATCCTTCTTCACCTCCAAAAATAATATCATCCACAAATACTTTAATAACCAAAATATCATCATTGGTAACTTTGTAATACAAATTGTTGTCAGCATTACCTTTTGTGTAACCAAGCTTTAGAAGATATTTATCCAATCTAACATACCAAGCTCTGGGGGCTTGCTTCAATCCATATAAAGCTTTCCTTAATCTATAAACCATATCCTTATCATCTATCAATGAAAATCTATCAGGCTATTCAATGTGAACTTCCTCTTCAAGATCTCCATTCAAAAATGCACATTTTACATCCATTTGATAAACTTTATAGTTCTTGTGAGTTGTGAATGCAAGAAATAGTCTAACTGCCTCAATTTTGGCTACCGGTGCAAAGGTTTCATTATAATCAATTCCTTCTTTCTATGAATAACCTTACAAACTAATCTTGCTTTGTTTGTGATCACTTCACCATCGTCATTAAGTTTATTTCTATATACCCATTTAGTTCCAATTACATGTTTGTCTTTAGGCCAGAGAACTAATGTCCAAGTATTATTCTTTTCAATCTATTCTAATTCTTCTTCCATTTCTTTTATCCAATGTTTATCCTGACATTCTTCAGTAAGAGATGCTAGTTTAACTTGAGAGATTAAACATACATCTTCATTTTCCAATCTTCCTCTAGTCATAACACCTTGATTTTTGTTTCCAATTATCTAATTCTCTGAATGATTCAATCTTACATACCTGGGTTTGTTCTGATTTCCACTTACATGTTGTTCTTCAATCACAGTTGAGTTTTCTGATGCTGTCGGTGTGACTGGATCTTCACTCTGTACCGATGCAATCTGTGTTAGTTCATTTATAATTTCAACTGGTGGTTCTATAGATCTTGAATCTCCTCTTAAATGTTCATCTATCTTCACATTAGTACTCTCAATAATTTTCGGCAATCTTTTATTATAACATCTATATGACTTGCTTCTAGATGAATAACCAAGAAATATCCCTTCATCACTTCTAGGATCAAATTTACCAATATACTCATCTCTCCTAATATACCATTTTCTTCCAAATATTCTGAAGTATTTAAGAGTAGGAGTATGACCAAACCATAGTTCATAAGGGGTCTCAGCAGTTTCACTTTTGATGTGAACTCTGTTGAAAGTGTAAACCACTATATTCACTTCTTCTCTCCAGTACACATGAGGTAGATTTTATTCCATCATCATGGTTCTTGCTGCATCCAAAATAGTTTTGTTCTTCCTTTCCACAACTCCATTATGCTAGGGTGTTTGGGGTGCTGACAGTTGTCTTTTGATTCCATTCACTTCATAGAATGCATTAAATTCTCTAGATGTAAATTCTCCTCCTTGATCCGATCTCAAAAATTTGATTTTCTTGTTGATTTCATTCTCTACCATTTCCTTGTATATCTTGAATTTCCCAAAAGCTTCTGATTTCTCCCTGAGAAAGGTAACCCAATACATTCTAGAATAATGATCAATTATTAGCATAAAGTATCTATCTCCCTGAAGACTTCTTGTTCTTGCTAGACCACATAAATCAGTATGAATTAAATCAAGAATACTATTGGATTTCTCATTAATGCTCTTAAATGTTGTTCTAACTTGTTTTCCTATTTGACATTCCTTGCATACTAGAACATGAGGTTTCACAATCTTAGTTAAATCCCTTATTGCCTTAGTTTAATTGATCTTTACAATGAAATCAAAATTCACATGACAAAGTCTCTTATGCCATAACCAACTTTCATCAATGTGTGCAATCAAACATGTCTTATCACTGGTATTCAAGTGAAAGATATTACCTTTAGTCTGATTACCGGTTGCAATCTCCAATTCAATTTTGTTTATGATTTTGCATTTTTCATTCTTGAACTGTAACTGAAATCCTTTTTCCACTAACTAACCAACACTCAAAAGATAATTCTTTAAACCTTTTACATAATAAACATTGTCAATATTATGCTTACCATCCAAAGATATAGTGCCTCTTCCTTTGATTAAACAAGTTTTATCATCTCCAAATATTACTAGACCTCCATGAATTTTCTGTAATGATAAGAATTTGCTTTTATCACCAGTCATATGATAAAGCTCTACCAGTTTGACAATAGGTGCTAGTTGATCTTCTTTTATTGCAACAAATACCCATCCACTATCTATCGGATCTTCATCTGAATTATTTGTAATAACTTCATCTACATAGTAACATGAATTATCTCTATTTTTCTTAAATCTGTATCTCTGATATTCAGGGTTAGGCTTATATGTTCTTTTTCCTTCCTCCCTTAATCTTGCATGTCTATTAGGACATCTAAATGCTATATGACCAACTTTATTATAATTAAAACATTTGAAAGGTGCTTTACCTTCATACTTACTTCCGAATGGACCTTTAGGCATCTTCCTTGCAAATAGGGCTTCAAGTTCTTCATTTTCTTTTCTCATATCTTCAAGCTCTTTTGTATAAAGTGATTTCCAATTAGCTTTGTCAGATGATGATGATGATGCTTTGAAAGATAAATTAGTCTTGACTGTAGCAACAAGACCAAACTCTTCAAGCTCAAATGAAGAAAGTTTTCCAACCAAAGTATCTCTAGAAACTAATGTATTAGGCATTGTTCTCAATTCATTAATAGAAGTCACTTTCATTTTGTAAGCCAGTGGAAAAGCTCTTAAAACTTTAGAAATAATTTCATCTTCACTTGAAGATCCTCCACAACATTGTATTCCTAAAATAATTTCATTAACTCTTTCCATAAATGCACACATTCTTTCATCTTCTTCCATTTTTAAATTTTCATACCTAACCTGGTAACATTCTAGTTTTGCAATTTTGACAGTGGTATCTCCTTCATTCAATGTTTCTAGTTTATCCCAAATAGCTTTAGCAGTAGATCAGTCTGATAATGTGCTATGAAGTTCTTCTCTTTCTTTGCAATCATTCTCCAAGTCCTTAGCCAATGTTGGTGGATGAGGTTAATTTGGAGTAGGACCAACATAGCTATTCTTAGTAACATCCCATATATCTCTTCCAATGTAGTTTTGATGTGTTTCCATTCTGATCTTCCATATACCATAGTTAGTTCCATAAAGTTTCAGACTATCCTTCCTGAAAATATTTGTTGCCATGGGATCTCCTCAAGTTGTTAGGCTTATCCAAAATGATGACTTTGCTCTGATACCAATTGTTAGGAATCGGGAAGGACAACTGAGAGGGTGGGGGGGTGAATTAGTTGTGAACCACTAGTCAATAAATTATAATCCAGAGAAAATTAATCCAATTGAAAAATCAGTGCCGGTAAACCAAACTTAAATGTCGGTGAGACAAATTAACAGTTATAACAGTACCAGTTTAACTTAATGCATGAAAAAGAAAGAGAAACAACATCCACAACACATGACATAAATATTTTGACGTGGAAACCTTGTAAGGGGAAAAACCATGGTGGGAAACCATACCCATAATTAGATGATACTATTGCAGATAGTAAGTGTATACAAATGGGGTCTGCACATGCAGAAAGGCCAACCACCTAGAGCTCACTACTCAATCACAAAATAGGAGTCACATTGACTACAATTGGATGGTTAAATCCAATAACAATGTACTACCTCAGAATAGCACCTGCAATGTTGGATTCAGTACTGGTTTAAGCTCTGAACATGAGTGCCAAACACCTTCATAACCTTCCTTTAACCTTCAGATAATGTCTACGTTATTCGGACAAGGATTTTCTTATTTTCTCTCTTCAATACTCGCACACACTCATACCATATCCCCGATCTTCAATAAGATCTTACAATCATATATACAAAACCTAAAACCTATACATGAGGTCGGCTCACTAAAGATATTAGAATTAAATCAATTACAAATAAGTCTTGATGCAATACAATATGTCATCTTCAATACAATATCCAATCAATAAACCACTTCCAAAATGAGTCGTGCTGATCTGGAATAGATATCATGTATTGGTCCATAACCTAAACCTATATGCCAGTAAAGGCAAATTTGCCAACCCGATTAGACCAATAAGAAAAAAACCAAATCCAAACATCCAATCCATGTCTTCGACATAACCAAATGATCTCCAGATGATAACAAGTTATCATCACTGCTGGTGAAGCATATATCGGTGAATTTGCATAAGCTCCTAACGATGCCAGTGACCACAATGTGTTGGTTAAACAATAAACCAATATAACCATAGTGCCAAATCAACAATGTAGACCTCCAAGAAGATAAGTATTGACATGAATGACAAAACCAATGAACACATGATGAAGTCATCCATAATACCAACATGTTCTTCCTTTGAAAAGAAGTAAAGGAGACAGTTGGGATCAATTAGTGTTTCAGAGTCAAAGAAAAGCAAGAAGGATGCTAAAGAAGATATTGTTGTGATTGAATATCCTGTGTCTCCTACAATTGGAGGAGATTCAGAAGTTGCAGAGCGGGAAGCTAGAGAATCAAATGAATTGAATTTGCTATAATTAGCTGGCAATTTGTATGATATCAAGAAAATTGGTGTGACGTGACTGACTTAAGTTAAGTCTGATAGAATTGAGGGTGTTCTATTGAATCACTTGATCCAAAAGAGAATGAGAATTGAGGATATTAGTAATTTTCTTCTAGGATCTTTGAATGAAGTTCTTAAGGAGAGATTATCAGAGAAAATATGTTGAGGGTAGAGTATCTGAAGAAAGAAGTTTTGATATGCAAATTTTTTTGAATGATTATGATGATGCAAAGAAAGTTTTAGCAACTTGTATTCAAGAATTGAGAGTTTGTATCTACGGTGCTAGTAGAGTCTATAGGCACTATATCTCTTGGTCGGTAGAAACAATGAAGAACAAAGCCAAAACTGATAGTATTGAAGATGAATTGAGTAATTTAGGTACATCTTTTGATTTTTTGGATGACAAGGATGGTGAGCAGAGGAAAAGAATTAGCTCTCTCCAAGTTGAACTCCTATTCTTGCAAAGGCAGAGAGAATATTTTATAAGCATGTTTTTGAAAGTGAAAGAGATTGTTGAAGTAAAGTTGGAGCACTTTTTAGAATTCCTTGGTAGCGCAGTTGAGTATAAGAAAAACTCATTTACTTCGAACAGTTTGTCCCATGCTATTGATCTATTAGTGGAATGCATAAGCCTTTTAGTTAGCATCAAATTGGCCATACATTATTCAGAAGTGTCATGCCCAAACTTTTGGGCACAAACGAGATAATTTTTTTTTTTAAAATTTACTACCTAATAACATTAAATTTGCTAACATGAAATGCACTAGCAAGTCTGTCTTAACTATATGTGAGTTAACTCTAACCACTAACTCAAGTAAGTGATATTAATTTAAATCAAATGTGGAATCACTAAAGGAATTATTTATTATCTCATCGAATTTTAATCAATAAATTAATTTAGTCAATTAATTGATGTAGATAAAATTAATCTCCAAAAACCATTAATTGTTTTTAGGATCTAATTAAATCAGTCCTAGCACTTAGTTTATAAATGTCTAAACATAATTAAAATGCGTTTAAACTAACTCGACTAAAGGGTCAATTAAATTCATAATGAATATTTTCCTACAAAGTTTAATCTCATAAGCCTATATCTAGGTGGACTAAAATTATTCCCTATAGTCAAATAATTTACAAACAAAATAAATTTCTTAAATGATTAACTCCAAACTAACTTAAAATTTAAGACTTCATATTTAAATGTTTATTTAACATATATAAAATATGAATGTTAAATAAACTAATTAAATTAAAGTCAAATTTATACTTCCATAATTTTAAACTATATATAAATACATATATAAATATGTATATTTATAAATATACATATGATTATATATATATATATATATATATATATATATATATAATAAACTCTAATATATTTATATGTTTTTTTAATTTAAACATACCTTTTTAACCCAAAATACTCAAGAACCCTAATTTTTTAATTATTATAAAGTCCCCTTTTATTTTTTTTTGAAACCACATTACTTGCGCTAACCCCAAATTTTTGGGTTAGGGCTTTTACATTTTTTTTGTTCTTAAGTTGCAGGACCGAACGAAGGAGTACTACGGAGGAGGGAGGAGGAATGGCACTGGCGGAAGGTCACGGGGGAGGGCTCCCCGCAAGGTCGGCCACTGTCAGGCCTGCGGGTCACGGCCCATAGAGGTGGCCTTGGCCGCTGCTGTGGGACGCGGCCTGTAGCTCGGTAGCGCTGTCGCTACGGGGTCGCCACCCACTGTGAGGAGGGGGCTGCCTTCCAGGGGTTCTGCAAGGGCCGAGCCCCTTTTTCCTTGCATTTTTTTTTAATTAGTTTTTTTTTTAAATTTTGTTTTGTAAATTTTTTTTTTTAATAAAATATAATTTTATATATATATAATTTATATTATATATATAAATATGATTTAAAAATAAATATAAATAAATATATATATATATATTTATATACATATATTTTGAATGCTCATGAGATTTAGGGTTAAATTTTCATTTAAGCAAATATATATTATTTTTCTTTTCAAAAACATAGAACAGATTATTAATAATTCTCATATTTAAATCAAGGTATTATTTTCTCTTATAACCTTGATGTTTAAATCAGAGATAGACTAAATAATTTAGATTTATTTTCTACAATAAATGAATGACAGAAATCCAATGAAATTAAACAACAACTATAGAATATGATATTATTTAAATCAAATAGGCTATTTATCTCTAGATTTTATTTTCTGCAAATAAGTAAATGACAGAATACAATAAACTTTACAACAACTATATAAATGTTATAATATTTAAATTTAACTTTAGAGATAAGCATAGGAAATAAACTGATTCTTTTATTTTTCAGAACTAGCATGCAAAATAAGCTTTTCATTTTCAAAACTAACATGTATAGTACTAATAGTAACTATAGGGAACTTAATTTCCAGTAATACACATTTTCTTTTGCAATAATAATCTAATAGAATAATGCACTTCTTTAAACATATTTGGCATACAATATAGTCAATATTACAACATGGGTAAGATACCCCACTAGTCTCTCATTTCTATTAAATGAGGACTTTAATTAAAATAAATACATTTTTCTTTTCAAAGTAATTACAACATGTAGTTCCCTTTACATTTCTGCAACTTAGTATATAAACTATTCCCTCCCCAATTCTTTTTCTGCAAACAAATAAATCCATCAACTTCTATTCTTTTCTTTTCTTCCAATAACCTGCAAAGAAATCATAGGCTATGACCATGGAGTGCTCACCTTGCAGCCTAGGCTAACTAGTAGCCATCCCCAAGCTTGGAGAACCAAGCCCTAGACAGGTTACACACATGCAAATACAACAAACAAGGGAAAACAATCACAAACATATTCCTAACCAAGGCTACACTGCACCACACATTGTGATGTCTTTCCCAACCAAGGCTACACTACACCACACATTGTGATGTCTTTACAAGGGTGGTAGTGGACCAAGTACCCTGAGGAGACTGCAAGTATGGCAAAACACAAATCCACCTCATGGAAAACAAAGATATATCACATGTATAGTAACCCCACATCCTTATGCCCCCCCCAAGGCATTCATGCCGTATTTCGCTCCTTATGACCCCCAAATGCATAAACAAGCCATGCAGCAAGGGTCACATAAATATCCCTTGAGATCACTCTCATAACAAGAGCCTCTCACTTGAGGGCTATCAAACTTCTACCACCCACAAGACCATCCTCTCTCCCAAGCATAGGAGGCCTTGGTTACTCCCAAAACACAGAATGCATACAAGAAATCAAAGACATAACGCATAATAATTTTCACAAAATAAAATGCAAGAGAACAATTTTTTCCACACAAACAATCTTTTCAAATAACATGCAACATGAAAACAATGCAAAGAGAAGTTTAACCAACCTTCAACTGCCCAAAGGTATGCTAGATCTAGTTGAGGATGAGCAGCCCAATTCCACAATTCCTTGCTTCTCTACACTTAGCCAAATTCCTATTCCAAATCTATTCTTTTTTCAAAATTGCCTTGTCTCCAACAATGGAGAGTGGGTGATTACCCACAAAATCTCTCATCTTTGCCTAAAATGACCTTAGTGAGAGTTCTCACAAGTTACTAAAATTGAAAAGGAAAGGTAGGAGAGGATGGGAAAGGGATCTCACATCCAAAAGGAAGGTTACTAACCTAGATGACGCCTTCTAAATTCAACTTTCGCACATCTTAGAAAAGTCACTTTTTAAGGTGTCTAAATGGTCACATGAGAGTTGTCACATAACTAAAATTACTCCTAACCCTTAGGTATACCTTATGGGCTTTAGGAAACACCTTTGAACTACCCCTAGGAGACCATTTAACCCCTTTCAAACCCATCTAAAGTTAACTTTCGGGTCAAACCTAAGTTGACCACCCCAAAGATTCTCTACCTAAGGGAAATATAGAACCACATTAAATTATTTGAAAAAGCTATGGTTAAAGCAACTCCCTCCAAGAGACAATTTAAAAAATCAAGACATAAATCAACACATGTGTCAAGTGACACAATAAAAATACTTTTATAAAATTACACATGAAATTTTTGTCTCTTGTTGGATTTAAATAAATCAATAAATAACATTTCACACATGCATCATTTACTTTTACAAAATAAAATACGGTACAAACAGGGGTGTTGTCTCTCCAAATAAACAAACCCTGGTTTTACGAACGTACATAGGTCTAGGTTTGGTTCTCCATAATGTTTCCATGGTCACATGGATAATTTTTCCTGCACAACTCAATTAAACATTAGTAATTCCAATCAACCTCACATAATATTAACACATGAATAAGAATACACATCAAACACTCTGCATATAATTGGCATTAAACAAATCAATATATCTTATATCCAAATAAATCCACATAAGCAATTATCATAATCCTCATAATTTTGATCCATACATAAAACATGCATCCTATTTCTATCATCATAGTAAAGTCCTGCAAATCCAATAATGACATACATCATCTCAAATTTATCCTATTCTAGAATCATATAGAGTTCTATATCATAAAGCATATAAATGAAGCATCAACATACATCAATGTTATCCAAATCATGGAATCATATAAGTTCTAAATCCATAATGCATAAAAATAAAGCATCCATAATAGTCCCAACATAAAAATCACTGAAATGCTAGAATGAGTCGGGGTAGGGCCTCACAAGAAGTTCTTCTTCTGGAACTGGAGGAGAAATTGCTAGACTTATGACTTTTATACTTGGCATCCAAATTGCTTGGAGAGGGAAAGGAATGCATGGATGGATAGGAATGAAATGGAGTTATTTTGGATGGATGAAATTTACTCAAGGATGTGTGCCTTTGTTGACCTTGCATAAAGGAGGAAGGGATATAAGGACCTAAGATGGATGGAAGGTATGATGGGGAAGGTGTATGTTTTGATTTTGAAGGGATGTTGGATTTAGTAGGGGTACCCCCATCTTGAGGAATTTCACTGAGGCCATGACCCTTAATATTTTCTTTGATATGGAGGGATTCTTTCTCATGAAGGTCTACTCCTTTGCCTTTATGAATATCTTGACTTGTAGGAGACTCTTTTCTTTGGGAAGAAGACGCGAGTCCATTATGAGGTGGATATGATATGAGAGAAATAAGGAGATCTTGAAGTGGATTGGATTGCACCAAAGTGGAAGAACCCATTGTGCATGTCGAGGGTTCATGAACATCTTGCACTGACATGTTAGAATCATGAAGGGGATTAGGATCATGAGGGGGACTAGGATCGTGTAGTGGACATGGTTCAATGATAGGCTCTTCAAGAGATGGAATGGGAGAAATAATGGGATCATCAAAAGAAATGCGATCTTGGAGTGTATATGGAGCATTAGGACAAGGAGATGGAGGAACAAGTGGATCTTGTGGAGGATCTGAAGGAATGATAGGGTCTTGTGTTGGAAATGAATTTGGAAGGATACTTTGATCTTGACAAGGAGGAAGATCATTGGATTCCTCTTTAAAGGTGCTTTGCTCTTGACTTTCAATGGGATCATCAGAAAGGATGGAAGGAATATCTTGATCTTTGTGAGGAAGTGGAATGTCAATGGGATTTGAAAGGAAATTTTTTTCATGACATGGAATGGGATCGTTTGGGATTGGATGGACTGGGATATCTTGATCTTGCTCGGGGAATGGAGTGTCAACAAGACTTTGGATAGGATGGACAAGAATAGGGGAATCATTGCGAGTGTCTAGGGAAATGGGTTCCTGGTCAACAATTGGATGGGATGATAAGGTTTCACGATCTTGATCTTGATCTTCTTTAGGACTCATTTCTTCGTGCTCTAAATTATCCTCTTGACATGAGGTTGGACTTTGGATATGCATGGAGGATTCTGACAAGGAATCAATGATTTGGCATGAAGGAAATGCACTTTGAACATTTGTAATGGATTCTGGCAAGGAATCAATGCTTGAACATGAGGAAGAGGGACTTTGAATGGGGTCCTCTAAAATAGGTAATGGCAATAAAGTGCATGGTGGCATTGGGTCTTGTATTTCTGAAACATGACAAGGATGTGCATCATGAATTGGATTATCTTGGCAATCAATTATGGATAGCCCTTGGGTAATTGCATCCTTGGGTGTATTGTTTGGTGAGGACAATATAGAAGGTTCTTGTGAAACTTCTAGAGGTGTAGGGATAGATGCCACTGGAGAGTCAATTTTTTTGCGAGGGGATGAGGCATTGCTAGACATAATTGTATTATTTTGATCTTCTTCAAAGAACTCACTTGGTAATTTCCTTAAGATCATTGCAATAAAGCCACCTTTCTTTTTAGGTTTTGACATAGTTGTATCAAGAATTTGAACCTGTTTGGCAAGGATTTGGTTTGATGTCATGTTTTGATATTGGACTAGATGTTGATCAGATTGGTTTGACATGTTCAAAATTTGGCTTGGTGCATGTTGCAATTTTTGTTTTTTAATTTGTGATTATGGTTGTTGACATTGATATGTTGATTGAACTTGAACTTGTTGATATTCCACCATGGGTTGAACCATTTGTTGACATTGTATAGTTGGTTGGACATATTGTTGAAATTGGACCATTGGTTGTGTTTGTTGGAAATGTTGGACCATTGGTTGTGTTGGTTGTATATGTTGGACAATTGTTTGTGTCTGTTGGAAATGTTGAACCATTGGTTGTATTGGTTGAAAATCTGATTGATAGTAAACACCTTCTTGTTCTTGTTGTGGAGGCACATAATGTTGAAATTGATGTTGTCTCCTTTCTTGAAATTGTTTCATCATCTCTATTTGGGAGAGGAGAGCTGGTATGTCTGATTGTTCAAGAAGAGATCTTACATCAATTGGCTCAATCTTTGGATTTTGACTTGGAAATTTTCGAAACACTTTGGACATTTGTGATCTATTCTTCGCAATGTTTTTCACTTTTTGTTCCAATATCTCATTTTCTTGAGCTAGATTCTCCTCAAGTTTTTGTATTTGGAGATTTACATCATCATGATAAGTTTGATCGATATTGCCTTGTTGTTGGGTTAGATATAATTGTGATTGCATTGTCGGTTGATATGTCAAACTTTGTTGCATCATTGGTGCTTGGAACCTTGTTTCAATAGACATGTCACTATGCAAATGCAATATTTTTGGAATTTTTCAAGGATAATATATGATATGCAACTAAATGCAACCTAAATAGATGAAAATGCAATCTATGGCAAGAATGCAACCTATGTTTTTGGCTGTTTTTCAAGATTTTGACAAACTCATGAATGCAAATCTAAAAGAGAGACCCTTAGGAAATTGGAATGATGTCTAGACCTCAAAGGACAAAAGGACTTAAGTGACAAAGGACAAGATGACAATGTCTCCCCTATATGCTTGGATACTAAGCTAGGTTTGACGAAATGACATGGATGACAAAAGGACAAAGGGTTTGATAAGGTCTAGACCTCCTAACAATGACTTAGGGTTTATCAAAGATTTGGATTACTCAAGTATGACAAAACCTAGTTTTGAGACTATATGCAAAAGGGACAATTACTATGCAAGTGACCCTAATATGATATGATAATGACTTAAGCTTAATGAAGAGACCTAAGGTATGCAAATACGAATGTATGACAATGGTATGACTTAAATCCAAGAGGACACATGCAAATGGATGACCCTTATGCAAAGGAGTATGACCTAGATGAAACTTAACCTTGGTACTTGACAATGACTTTGCAAAATGCAAACCTAGGATGAACCTAAATCTAAGTGACATGTGGTGTTGAGACAAGATTTTGAAAAATGTTTGACAACCATGTTTGAAGGTGTTTTGAACTTGAACTTTTGTTGGATGAAATGTCCTTGTGTTTAACCTTGGTTTGAATCAATTTGTCTTGTTCTTGAAATGAGATACAATTCAACTTTTGACAAGCAAAGAAGACAAGATATTTCAACTTAGACTCAAGACAATCATGCTCATTCCCACATTTCTTATGGTAGGCAAGGACATTAGGTACTTGAGAGGTAGACTCGTTATGAGATTCAAGGAGAATACATAGATGCTTGGCCCCACGGGCTCCCCTCCACGGCACTCACTTCTCAGGGCAGCCAAGCATCAGTCCCCATGGAAATCTCCCCATGGCGAACTTAGTATCTCTTCCAAGTATCTGAACTTGTCCTTCTCAAGCAACTAGAAGGATTTTTGGCCTCTAAAAACAAGGTGTTTAGTAAGGATTTCTGTTAAGCGTTACTCCTTGATGTCATGCAAGCATGATTGAGACATTAAGCCCATCAAGATACCAAACAAATGTAGTCGCGCAAGCACGATTTAGACCGTAAGGTCCTACTTAGATGTTGATATGAGAAAGAGTTCAAGGGTCATCACTTCCCAAGTAACTGCAATTCCCACATAACCCTTCCTTCAAAGCTTTCGCCTATCAGGTATTTGTTTATAGTGAGTTAGAATGCCAAGGTATTCTAGCCGTACTCACTTTGGGTCGTTCCCTTCTCACGATTATCACTTGCTTGCAAAAGAAAATGGTCGGGAAGGAAGGCCCTCTAAAGGTAACACACAATCAAGACAATGAGAATGGTATTGAAGATCTGGATTTCTGATCACCCTAAGAAGGATGAGAGCATACTCTCCTACTCCAATGTCAAACTCAACAATCAAAGCAAACATACATTCATTCCATCCTATTTAGAAATCACTAGGTGCCTAATTATGAATCACAAACACAAAAGTTCGGTTGAAATACAAGGCAACCTGCAAAATCACCAAGTTAGGAGTTTGATTTGTTTGGTCTTTGACTATTGAACCTGCAAACAATTCATTAGTAGTTTGTGAAATAATTCTTTGTCAAGCGTTTCGCCACAAAGCTACCAATAATGTTAGAGAATCAAGAAAAATGAATCACCATCAAAATTAATCCATAAAAGTTGTGATTCTTTGTCCTCTTACATTAATCTATGTGAAATTTATCAAATTTACCACCCTAGATTAATCTAGATAAAATTTGCATGAATGCATGATTAATTTGCCAAGCTAAATTAATCTAGATGAAAGTTGCATGATTTTGTTTTTGAAAATTTTGACCATTTACAGCAGCATAATTAAAAATGTCATAACTTCCTCAATCTTTATCCAAATCACAAACCGTAAGATGATCTGGAAAGGTAAAAACATGATCTAATATACCCAGAAATCATTTATTTTAATTCTACACGAAATGTTTTACATGATCAATTGATTATGACTGTTTTTTTTTTTAGAAGAAAAATCTGCAACTTCTCCACAAAAAAAATCTGCAACTTCACAAAACATTCAAAAAAAAAAATATTAGATCCAAGCATGTTCATGTCGAGTTCACCAATTAATGTATCTAGGAAATCAAAAATCATCACATGCAAATCAAAATACTAATCTAGCCCAATCACGAAAGCTTAAATGCAATGATCTATCCTAAAACACACTCAATAGAGATATGAAAGTAAAACATTCAAAATATAAAGATTATGCAAACCATATGCAGATCTGAATGCTTCCTTCATGAAGCTCCATTGTTCTTCTTTCCTCTTCAAATAGTTTGGTTGTGGATCTCACCTACAAGTGCACATACATGATTGAAAGCAAGTAGGTAAGAAAATTGCTCAAAAGTACTCGAAGCGTGATTGATTAGAAATTCGATAATCTGATCAGTCTTGATTGAAGAAATTCATCCAATTTATAGAATTTGGAGAGAGATGAGACAAGAATTCGATGGATGAGATCGATTCAATCTGATGGTCGACATTGCATGCAAAGGGGAGTCTCTTGGGAAATTACCATTTTGATGGCAAGTGGAAGATGAGTTAGAAGGACAATTCCATTTTCAACACTTGGTTGAAAATGGAAACTTTGCCTTTGAGAGAGGAGACAAGTGATTCACTTTTTAGAAAGTGAATCACTTAAGTGAAGACATTTGAGTGAGGTGGAAATTAATAATTAATAATTATTAATTTCACTCATAAAATCAAATTAGCCAATTAATAGTAAAAAAAATATTAATTGTGACATGGACAAAAATATGGTGAATAAATAAATATATATTTATTTATTCAAAAAGAGACATGTTAGTAAGAAAGGGGATTAATTAATTATTTAATTAATTAACCTAGGGGAAATGATTTGAATAAATTAAGATACCAACCCTAATGATGAATTAAGTCCCAATAGTGATGATTGATTGGCTAATAATTGATGAAAATTAATGACAATTGACTGAATTTGACAACAAAATAGGACACAGGATCGAAAAAGACCCAAAATTGATAATGATTTTGATAAGAGACTGATAAGATTGATTGATAATGACTTGATAATATTAATTGATATTGAGGTTGATAATTAATGATTGATTAATTATCAACAAAGAGGGAATTAAGTCTAATTGTCAAGATGATACCAATTCGAATGATTTAAAAAATGCCAATTATAATGATTTAGGACCAAATGTGATTGAACGAGATTGATGAGGGTTGGATTTGAAATGAATTGAAACCAGAGGAATGACACAATGCCAACATATGATGAAAATCAAATGTGACATAGAAGACATGCTAAGAATTAGGTTAGCAATGTAAGAGTGATGACCAATTTTGAGTGACTACAACTGGTAAACATTGTTGACTCTCAATAGAATATTGAGATACTAGCTGAAGTTAAGGAACCAGAAACCATCCCTAATGATACTCAACATAATACTAAAATATCAGCAAAAGCATAGACAAAAGCAATAGAAGAAAAGGGACAAGAACAGAGTATAGATGAACTGGTAGTCAGCAAGGTAGATAGTAAGGATGATGGCAAGGATGGAAATAAGGATGCAAACAAAATTGAAAAATAGAGTGAGCATAAGGAAGAAATAGTGAATAAAGAAGAGGTCAATGATGGAAGCAAGATTACAGAAGTGCTTAGGGAATCCAAAGATGAGAAGAAACCAACTATAGACCATGGACTACAGACCTACTAATGTGACAGATGCACTAGACCTCACACTCCGCCTAGCACTTCCACCATGGACTACAGACCTACTAATGTGACAGATGTACTTTTGGATTCCATAAAGAAGATCACTGAATGCAACGCCTTAGCATTTAAGGCCATTGATGACACATTACCTATTTTGAAAATCATTGCACCGGATTGTAAGGGATCATATTTCTAGATCTTTAGATAAATTGGACACATTGTCCAAATTCATTTCTTCAAATATTCTAACTGTAGATAAAATTAATGAAGAGACTGTTAAGGAAAGGGTGAATAAGGAGAAAGGTGAATTCTTTGATAAGACTATCAAGGATTGTACTGAGCATATTGATTCCTTCTTATCAGTACTTAATTCCACTATTTTGGAATATAAAGTATTGTATAAGGAAGCATGCAAGCCTCACCACCTGGCAAAGGATATTGATGAGGAGATAAGGAAAACACAAAAAAAGATTGATGATATAGAAGATAACATGATAGGTTCTTCAGAACTTACTTCAGTTTTGGATCAAGAAATGGCAGTTTTTGAAGAAAAGATTGAAACCTTGGGAAAGAAAAAGCAAGGATAAGAATGAAGGCCCAGGAGCTGAAAAATAAACTTGGTCCTAGATTGGACAACCTTTTAACTCAACGGATTGAGCTATCTAAAGCAACAATTCAAGGACAAAGATCACCAGAGCAACAAATGCATTATCTGACTGGGATGATCCAATAGACTGAAACCATTATTTCTGATAGCACTAAATTTATGCAAAGTCTTAATCTGATTTTAGCAAATACCTTTCAGATTGTACATAATAGGTTACAGGATTTGAGGTAGAATTTTTGAATTCTTTAACTCTTTTTTGACATCCTTTGTCATTGATGTCAAAGGGGGAGTATTAGTGTGGGCGAAAAATGTACATAAGAGATATTTTCTTAGGGGGAGCACTCTTACTCTTAGATCAGTTTTGGACTTCTTTTTTGTATAACAGTTTTTGGATTTTTCTCATGAGTGTTGCCATCAATGCCAAAGGCGGAGATTTTAGCATTATACACTTAGATGAGAATAGTTGATGCTGTTATTGATGGCAACCAACTGGTAGCATGGTTCATAGGTTACACTGGCAATAGACATCATCTACTGACAGTGGCAGACACAACAAGATTATTCACATCAACATCCAAACTACACTGACATAAGATCTTACTGGCACTCCTAACTAATATAGAAATTATATTGTTTTATATTGTAATTATATTTTATAGCCAACATGATGTATTGTAAAGACTCATATATGTATGAGATCTTATAGGTCATTTTGTAAGTAGGCATATGTGTATAGGTAATGAATGCAAGTGGTATATGAGACTGAATAACTGTATATGCATTATGATGTAAATATTTTATGAGCGAATAAGAGCAGAGCAGAGAGAAGCAAGGTTTATGGTAGAGGTATCTGATAGAGCTTAAACCAGTACTGAATCCAACATTGTAGATGCTATTTTGAGCAGTACATTGTCATTGGATTTAATCATCTAATTTTGTAGTTAGTGGGACTCTTATTTTGTATTGAGCAGTGAGCTCTAGGCTGTTGGCCTTCTTCCATGTGTAGGCCCCTATTGTATAAGTAATATTTACTCATATTGGCTAGTGAGTAAATATTATGGGTCACAAATCCCATCGAGGTTTTTCCCCTACCGGGTTTCCTCTCCAAAAATATTAGTGTTATGGTGTGCATTGATGGTTATACTGTTATTTCTCTTTACTACATTATTGCTTGTTTACCAGTATATTGATTTGGGTTATAAAGTAGCAAACAAGTTTAAATCTTTTGACTACCAGTTAGACACTAATTCATCCCCCCTCTCAGTGTCTTTGGGACTGATCAAGTATCTAACAACAAGATGATTAGTTAAGAGCTTAGGGAGTTTGAGTTAATGTTAAATAAGTTTTTATAAAAAGGTCCAAGTTAATCCTTGTCTATCCCTATGGATTGCACTTCTCATCTTCATGAAGAAGGATTATATCTTCAATTATATATTAAAAAAAGGTAAAATTAAATAAGATTATGGTGATAAATTAATATCCCTTGCAATGGATTGAGGTTTTGTTTGATCAAATAGAGGGCACAAAGATGTCCTTTGAGATTAATGTTAAGTTTAATTAGACTTATCCTTCCATCTATGAGGAAAACACTCATCTAATAGCATTTCAGACTTGGTACATACACTAATATTTTATTGTGGTTCTATTTGGGTTAATAAATTCTTTATCAACATTAATGAGCCTCATGAATTGGATAGTTTATAACTTCAATGCTATTATATTTCCACAAACCATTTGAATATTGCCAACTAATTATTTAGAGCTTACCAATGTTAGAAATGCTTGATTTGGTTGTCATTGATGTCAATCTTCGTGATCCAGATTAGTCCAGATATTGTAGTATATAGTTTTTGTAGTGTATGATGAGTATGCAGAACACTGGTAGTGTAGAATAGAATAAGATATGTATGTATGTATCAAAGGTAGTTGTATGCCTAGAAAGTGTGGAATCCTACACATGAGAAACAATTCAATCATAACAATGAAACATTATATTCAAGGTTAGAATCATAAACAAGTTAGTGAAACAAGATCTCTAAAGTCATCTCATTATTCTCTATCTCCAAGGATCCTTCAAATCAAGGTGGCTCTTGTTACCATTATTAGATGAATTGATTATGTGTTGCATTGATGTTTTGTCATTGATGTCAACATTAGCTGTTATGGTTGGTTACCAATAAACAAGTTTTGGTTACCAGTAGAAGATCTAGTGTTACAAGGCCGAAGAGACTATTTGTTGGACACTTCCGACATGTTTGGATCTATGGAATGTGATTGGTTACATGTGGTACATGCTTCTGGAGCATGTCTTGGTCAGATGGTATTGTCTTGGTAATTGGATGCTATCATACACTATGGTAAACCCTTACCGACACTAGTTTAAGGCTTTACTGAAAGAGCTCTCACTGAGGAATCTTAACAGGATGCATAATTGGTGTTGGTGCAACTTCTACATGGATTTCAGGATGCTAAAGATGTTCTTTGATCATGCTTCAACAACTTGAAGACATTTCTTTGGCATGGTGGACCCAGAATAGGTCTGATACCTATCTAGGTTATGGACCAGTATCATGTTAGCATGTACTCTACACGTTACCGGGATGTTTCAGGATGTTTTATGGATTTGTTATTGTTGTTTTGGTCTTAAGACGACATGGCATATCATTGTAATATGGATTTATGTAATGATCTTATAGTAATATCTTTTAGGTAGCCGACCTAATTGGTTTAGGCCTTAGGGTTTGTATAAAATGATGTAAGATCTGATTGTAGATTGGGGTAAAGAATGAAATAAGAAGTCGTGGTCTTGGAATGCAATATCATATGCGAAGAAGATTTGGTCGATCATAGGTGATCAAATTGGGATTAAGGAAGAGGTCAAAGGCCTTCAGTATTGAGCTTAACTGGGATTGTAATCAGGAATGGTAGAATGCTATCTCTTGTAGTTCACTCTATTGGATTATTGTCCATTTATCTTGAGATAGTTCCTGCCTCTCTGTAGTCAGTGAGACTCTTTTTTAATGAGCAGTATGCTCTAGGCAGCGTGCCTTCCTGCATGTGCATGCCCCTCATTGTATCACATACTTTCTATAGAAGTATCATCTAATTGTGGGTAGGCTTCCCACCATGGTTTTTCCCTTTCTGGGTTTTCCATGTACAAATCATGGTGTGATGTGGTATGGTATCTTTGCATTGTATTGTTTACCGGTATCTATTTCTTCTTTACTGGTACTTAATTTGGTTAATGGTTATTAAGTGGATTAAATGTTATAATTTGTTAACAACTAATTCACCCCCCTCTCAGTTGTTTACCGATTATCCTAACAATCGGTATTAGACCTTTGGTCCTCTTTTGCAGAAGCTTAACCACTTGAGGTAGATCCTATGGCAGCTAACACTTATAATCCACTGGTAACTATTTTCAGAAGAAAAATCCCTAAGCTTGATGGAACAAATTATGGGATATGGAAAATTTGAATGGAGACTCATCTTATATTTCTTGGCAAAAATATTTGGGAGATCACTAAGAAAGGATACACACCTTATGATCCATCATGTGGCAATCCTACTCCTGCAAACTTGGACAAGAATATTGAAAATGATTGCAGAGCTAGAGAAGCCCTCTTGTGTGTGCTTACTGGTCAGTAGATCATGGGATTGACTGATAAATCATCGGCAAAGGTTATGTGGGATAAATTGCAAAATATAAATGAAGGTGATCCTACTATCAAAATTGCTAAACTTGATGGCTATCGGGTAAGATATGAAAACTTGAAGATGGAAGATAATGAAAGAATTGCTGTGTTTATGGAAAAGTAAATGAGATTGTTATGGGAATTCAATTTTGTGGAGGATTTCTGAGTGAAGATGGAATAGTTTCCAAAGTCTTGAGAGCCCTTCCACTGGCTTACAAGATGAACGCAACTACAATTAATGAGTTGAGAAAATGGAAAACTATTCAGTTAACAAAGACATTCTGATTGGGAAATTATCTTCTTTTGAGCTTGAAGAATTTCGATCTTCTAGAGCTATAAAGTCTGAACCTGATTTTCATGAATCATCATCATCTACCAACAAAAGTGATTGTAAAGTCTTATATGCAAAAGAATTGGAAGACATGAGGAAGGAAGATGAAGAATTTGAGCAACTTGAAGCCTTATTTTCGAGAAGAGTACCGAAAGGTCCGACAGGAAGTAAGTATGAAGGAAAAGAACCTTTTAAATGTTTTCCATTTAATAAGATTGGTCATTTTGCATCTGGATGTCCTGAAAGGAATCCAAGATTTGAAGAAAGAGTTAAGAAATCATTTAATCCTAACCAGAACAGATATAGAATCAAGAAAAGTAAACAATGCTACATAGTGGATGAGGAAGGAGTAACTAATGACTCTGGAGATAAACCAACAGAAGACCCTGCCAGTAGATCCGACAATGGAAAGGAATGGGTGTTCTATGCTTTAAAAGAAGATGAACCGGAACCGGCTATCAAAAATGAAGAAAAGGCCTTGGCAACAAAAGTTGAAGATAAGGATGAATGGGTAATTGATAGTGGATTCTCACATCATATGACTAGAGATAAAAGGAAATTTTTGTCCTTGCAAGAATACAATGGTGGTCAAGTCAGATTTGGAGATGACAAAGCATGTATGATCAGAGGTAGAGGTATTATTTCTTTGGATGGCAAGCATAACACTGATAATGTCTATTATGTAGAAGGTTTATAGAATAATCTTTTGAGTGTTTGTCAATTGGTGGACAAGGGTTTCAAACTTCAGTTTAAAGATAGAAAATGCAAAATCATTAACAAGACTAGTTTGGAGATTTCCACCGATACTCAGACTGGAGGTAATATCTTTCACTTGAACACTGGTAATAAGACATGTTTGATTGCTCATATTGATGAGAGTTGGTTATGGCATAAGAGGTTGTGTCATGTTAATTTTGATTATATTGTTAAGATCGGTTCAACTAAGACAATTAGAGATATACCTAAGATTATGAAGCCTCATAATCTGGTATGTAAGGAATGTCAATTTGGAAAGCAAGTTAGAACTTCTTTTAAGATCATACATGATAAATCTAATGAAGTACTTGATTTGATTCACACTGACTTATGTGGTCCAACAAGGACTAGAAGCTTTCAAGGTGATAGGTATTTCATGCTGATTATTGATGACTATTCTAGGATGATGTGGGTGACTTTTCTTAAGGAGAAGTCTGAAGCTTTTGAGAAATTCAAGATCTTTGGAGAAAAGGTTGAAACAGAAATTGGATTGAAAATCAAATGTCTAAGATCAGATCATGGGGGTGAGTTAACTTCTCATGAGTTTAACAGTTATTGTGAGACAAATGGAATTAGGAGACAGTTATCTGCACCTAGGACTCCTCAGCAGAATGAAGTGGTGGAAATAAAGAACAAAACCATTTTAGATGCAGCAAGGTATATGATGATGGAAGCCAAATTGCATCATATCTACTGGAGAGAAGCAGTGAGTACAACAGTCTACGCATTCAACAAAGTTCACATTAAAGGTGAAATTGGTAAGACCCCCTATGAATTATGGGTTGGACATACACCTACTGTTAAGTATTTCAAAAATTTTGGAAGTAAATTCTATATCAAAAGAGATGATTCAATTGGAATGTTTGATCCGAGATGTGATGAAGGGATATTTCTTGGTTATTCAATTCAAAGCAAAGCATATATATGTTATAATAAAAGATTGCATAAAATTGTGGAGAGTGCTAATGTGAAAGTGGATGAGCAGTACATAAATCATTCTATACCATATGATAGGGAACTAGCAATGGAAATGATTATAACTGAACCGACAATGCCTCAACCGATACAGAAAAATGAGATAGTTACACCGACACAATCAGAAAATTCAACTGTTACTGATGATCAGAGTAGTGAACCTGAAGTTCAAAAGATACCAAGGTATGTAAGATTAAATCATTCTGAAGATCAAATCATTGGAGATAGGAACAAGGGAGTTATGAAAAGAAGATGACTAGCAAATGAAGAGGTATGTCTTATTTCTCAAGTTGAACCAACATCTATTATTGAAGATTGTAAAGATGAACATTGGTTAAAGGATATGGAAGATGAATTAGATCATATGGAGAAGAATGAAACTTGGACTTTAGTTCCCTAGCCTCAAAATAAGAATGTTATTGGAACTAAATGGGTTTTTAGGAATAAACTGAATGAAGATGGTCAAGTTGTAAGAAACACGGCTAGATTGGTTTGTAAAGGATATTCTCAAATGGAAGGAATTGATTATGGTGAGACATTTGCACCAATAGCTAGAATTGAAGCTGTTAGACTATTTCTTGCCTATGCAACTTATAAGAACTATAAGGTTTATCAAATGGATGTTAAATGTGCATTTTTGAATGGTGAACTTGAAGAAGAAGTCTAAATTGAGCAACCTGATGGATTTTTACTGACAGATGATAAAGATATG
This sequence comes from Cryptomeria japonica, assembly GCF_030272615.1. Taxonomy (NCBI): domain Eukaryota; kingdom Viridiplantae; phylum Streptophyta; class Pinopsida; order Cupressales; family Cupressaceae; genus Cryptomeria; species Cryptomeria japonica. Next base: position 326,728,405 of record NC_081411.1, on the reverse strand, counting down.
GTTTGCATATTGAAGAAAGATTTATATGGATTGAAACAGGCTCCTAGAGCTTGGTATGCAAGGTTGGATAAATATCTTTTGAAGCTTGGTTTTACTAAAGGTAGTGTTGATAGTAACTTATATTATAAGATCACTGATAATGATATTCTAATTATTGAAGTATTTGTTGATGATATCATTTTTGGAGGAGAAGATAAATGTGCATGGAACTTGCTAACAATATGAAGAATGAATTTGAAATGTCCATGATTGGTGAGATGAAATTTTTCTTAGGTTTATAGATTACTCAAACTGACAAAGGAATTTTTATCTGCCAAACTAAGTATCTGAGGGAATTGTTGAAAGAAGTTTGGTATGGATAAATCCAAATTGGTAAGTACTCCTATGGTGAAAAGTGAGAAATTATCTATCAAGGATACTTCTACACCAGTAAATCCGACAAGGTATAAGTCTATGATTGGTGGTCTATTATATTTAACTTGGACTAGACCAGATATTATGAATGTAGTAATTATTGTTTCAAGATATCAAAGTAATCCTAACAAAAATCATGAATGTGCAATAAAGAGGATATTCTGGTATTTGCAAGGAACAACAGAAAATGGTTTATGGTATTCTAAAAATGATGATTTCACTTTATGTGCATGTACTGACTTAGATTGGGTAGGAGATACTGATGACAAGAAGAGAACTTCTGATGGATCTTTCTTTCTCGGAAAGAAACTAGTTTCACGGATTAAAAAAAATAGTCATGCATTTCTTTATCTACTGCAAAAGATGATTATGTTGCAGCAACAACTAATTGCACTCAACTCTTGTGGATGAAGCAAATGTTGAAGGATATCAGGGTAAATTGTAGTGAACTAGTAGTTATCTATTGTGATAACTATGTAGCTATTGACATATCTAAGAGTCTGATATTTCACTCTAAGACTAAACATATATCAATAAAGTATAACTTTTTGAAGATCAAGGTAGAAGGAAAGGAAGTCAAATTGGTTTATGTGAACACTAAAGAACAAATTGCAGACATATTCACTAAACCGCTATCTAAGGAATCATTTGAGTATTTAAAAGATAGGGTAGGGGTTTTTGCCCCTCCGATAGAGACTTGATTGATGCAATTTGTCATCAATTCAACATACATCATCAGAAACATTGTTCATTCAAGTACTGCTGAGTGGTGCTACTACTCAGGAGGAGTAGTTAGCTTTGAGATACAAAGGTTTATATTCTTTCTTTGGTCATATTTATGGCATTGATGTCAAAGGGGGAGAGTTATTGATGTGAAAAATTAGGAAAGGAGTTGTATACGTTAGGGAGAGAGTTATTTATATTCAGGAGATTGTTGGTTGTCTTCCATAGGGGGAGACTTGTTTGGCATTTCTTGGTACTTAGATGTTTTTCCCATCCAGTGTTGCCATCAATACCAAAGGGGGAGATTGTTGGCATTATTGGATGAATTTATTATGTGTTGCATTGATGTCAACACTAGTTGTTATGGTTGGTTATCGGTAAAAGATCTAGTGTTACCAACAAAAGAGACTATCTATTGGACACTTCCAGCATATTTGGATCTATGGAATGTGATTGGTTACATGTGGTACATGCTTCTAGACCATGTCTTGGTCAGATGGTATTGTCTTGGTAATCAAATTCTATCATACACTCTAGTAAACCCTTACCAACACTAGTTTAAGGTTTTACCAGCAAAGCTCTCACTAAGGAATCTTGACAGGATGCATAATTGGTGTTAGTGCAGCTTCTACATGAACTTCAGGATTCTGAAGATGTTCTTTGATCATGCTTCAATTGCTTGAAGACATTGTTTTGGCATGGTGGACCTAGAATAGGTCTGGTACCTATCTAGGTTATGGACTGATATCATGTTAACGTGTACTCTACACGTTACTAGGATGTTTCAGGATGTTTTATGGATTTGTTATTGTTGTTTTGGTCTTAAGCCAACATGACATATCATTTTAATATGGATTTATGTAATGATCTTATAGTAATATATTTTAGGTGGCTAACCTAATTGGTTTAGGCCTTAGGGTTTGTATAGACTGATATAAGATCTCATTGTAGATTGGGGTATAGAATGGAATAAGAAGTTATGGTCTTGGAATGGAATATCATATGCGAAGGAGATTTGTTTTATCATAGGTGATTGAATTGGGCTTAAGGAAGAGGTCAAAGGCCTCTGGTATTGAGCTTAAGCGAGACTGTAATCGGGCATGGTAGAAGCTATCTCTGGTAGTTCACTCTATTTGATTGTTGTCCATTTAACTTGAGATGGTTGTTGCCTCTCTGTAGTCAATGAGACTCTTTTGTAATGAGCAATATGCTCTAAGCAGTGTGCCTTCCTACATGTGCAGGCCCCTCATTGTATCACATACTTTCGACAGAAGTATCATCTAACTGTGGGTAGGCTTCCCATCGTGGTTTTTCTCTTTCTGGGTTTTCCACGTAAAAATCATGGTGTTATGGTTGATTTGCATTGATTATATGTTTAATTGTTAAGTTGTATTGTTTATCGATATTTGTTTCTGCTTTACGAGTACTTAATCTGGTTAATGGTTATTAAGTGGATTAAATGTTATAATATATTAACAACTAATTCATCCCCCCTCTCATTTGTTTACTAGTTATCCTAACAACTCTTAGCTTGGAAGAGAACTTGATCTCTAGGGATGACTACCTAAAGAATGAGGGTATATGATAAAATATTTAAATTCAAATACAACTAATATTTTAGCATGCGAATGGATATTGAAACTAGAAAATGATATGGTATAAGATGATGAGATTTATATGAAGCAAAACTCGCATGAAAGTGATATTAAGATGAAGCTAACATGATATACTATCCTAACATGATGATTCTATGATAAAACTAAGATGTGATAAAGAAACTAACATGCTATTTAAATGTGATTTCTATCTAAAATGCTTATGTTTATGAGGGAGGCAAATGTAAATCCTTGATAACCTAGATGCATAAAAATGTGGATCCTTCAAATAGAGGAAATGGAGCTCTATTTATAGGAGAAATGGTCAAATGAAGGGTTAAGATTGAGTAATCTTAACAAGGGTCAGGATTGAAAGTTATTCAATCCTTGTGAGACAAATGCCACCCTGAGGAGGTTTGAGAGGAGATGTAAGAGTGATAAGAGAACAACCCAAGAAACAAAAAAACACAACAAATTGTAATAAAAGTGACACAAGAGATTTTATTATTATTATCTAAAAAAAATATCCGCAATACATTCCAATAAGAGGAATAAATCCTCATAGGCTACAACACAACTTACAGAGTTTTCTGAAAACCCTTTACAAAGAAATTTGCCAACCCAAAACCAAGCTCCCAAAACCACAACTCCAACAACAAACTTCCTAGTTTCTACATATGATACTAAATAGACTTTCTTTTGTTTTGGAGCTAAAACTAAAATATAGAAATTACCAAATGGTGGGAAAATGCCGAAACATGAAATTGGAAATTTGAAAATACAGCCAGATTAAAAAATTAGAACTTTTCAAAATATTGTCCAACTTCTGGCAGCCATAACTTTTGATCTAGGAATCGGATTTACGAACCGTTTGAAGCATCAAAAATCTCTCCGAGTTTAGAATATGCTAAGAATTCTCTTTGCCGATTCTCACCATTTTCAAGCTAGTTTGACACCTTTTCATGCCTCAAATATGACTTGGAAAAATTTTCTTCATTTTTTCAGGAAATTAAAACTTTAATAACTTTCAAACCATTAATTATTTTGACCCAATTCTTTCACCAATGAGATTATTTTTCCTTCCTTAATCTTCCTATAAATTTTGGGCTCCATCCATCTTCAAATAAAAAACCTGCTATTTTTGGCAGTCGGCTAGAAAAAAGTAGCTTATCAATTCTGAGAGTTGGAATCTCTTATTTGTCCAAAAGGGTATCCAAAACTACAAAAACATGAAAAGAAAACTAAACAAAAAGAAATATTTTTGGGTGATGCAGGATTGCCCATACACCACTGGATGCTCTTGCATCAGACACATGGGGTAGATTAAGAAGTAACCATGTCATGTCTCAGCTAGTTGAGGAAAAACCAAATGGTCAACCTTTTCCCTGGACAACCATGAAGAATCCTCAATAGGTCTTCCCCTCCATTTCACTAGATACTCCTCATATTGCTTGTTTCTGGTACTCCTCACACGACTATCCAGAATTGCTTCGATCTTCGTGTTCTCTAAAGTAGGTACAATAATTTTGTACTGTTCTATTGTTGTTTCCTCCTCTGTGACACCTTCATGATATTCTGTTAAGTCTGAAATGTTGAACACAAGGAAAATGTTAATTCCTTCCAGTAACTCTACCTCATATGTGTTTCCAAATTGATGCTTCTTCACTATTTTGTAGGGACCAAACCTCTTCATCTTCATCTTATTATATGTCCCCACTAGAAACCTTTCCTTCTTGAAATGGACCATCACCTCATAACCCACCTACAACTCCTTATACCTCCTTTTTGTTGTCATAATTGATGGAGATTATGATGAGATGAGAAGATGACCAGTAAAGTTGATATGATCAGTGATATGTTGTCATTGATGTCAACTAGTTTGACCAGATACAATACTAGCAAAAGAGAGAAGGGGAAACTAAATCATGCATTGTAGTTAGAATTGATGGTTGTGGTTCAAAATATATGTTCATAATAGTGGCATGAGTCTGTGATTGAAATCGCATCAAGTTTGGTGAACTAAAAAGCACATTTATAATTGACTATTATGAACTCTGTGAAGAAGAATGAATGCCAGTATTAGAGCTTTAACCGATAATGATTTAAGGTTTGGTAGTGGATCTTATCATGATCATAACTTAGTGATGACGTTTCATAACCCATGTGTAATGATAAGATGATATATGAGTGTATACAAAGATCAGATTTCTTGGGAAACAACAAAGTTCTTAGGAGTATAAAACAAGGGTTTGATTGCTTATCAATTCGACGTGTGGTGATAATTCAATGGTGGAAATTGTATAGAAATTTGTTGTAATGATCTGTAATGATCTATAATGTATTTTGGTGGAGTTTTTTGCCATGGTAAATGTAAATTCATTGTATCTTGTTGATGCAATTAGGGTTTGTAGTTGCCCTAATTGAAAAGTGTATTTAGGGCTAGCTGGAGAAGATATTTTGTGTCGGTGGTTTGAGAAGAATGTATTTCTGAACTAGTTTGAATTGTCTACATGTGTGTAGAAGAGTTGTGATGAAAAGGATCCACACTAGAAAGAAAGGACATGTTGTAATCAGATCATTTGCCCTGTTGTTCTCTAACAGTTATAAAATAGTTTGAAATCCCTTAACCGAGTAGATCCTAATAGGTCTGATATTGTAAATCCCTTCACTAGGTGGCACATTAACTTGAGTTTGAAATCCTCTAACAAGGGTACTCTTAACAGGATAGAGCTCCTAATAAGGCTGAGGCAAAATCCCTTGACCGGGTGACTCCTAACAGGGTATGGTCTTAACCGGGCAAGCCCTTTAACCGAGCGCATTCCAAAAGAGTGTAAATACATATTGTGGGTGATAACTCCCACCATGGTTTTCCTAGTTGGGTTTCCACATCAAAAATATTTGTGTTCATGTGGTAGATGCATTGTTGATTTGTGCATTTGATAGCCTTACTTTGTTTTCATATTGATGAACACTTGAGTGAATGGTTTATTAAATCAGCTTAGAAGATTGTTTGACTAGTTACTGGTATAGTTTTGTGAAATGTTGTAGATTTGTTTTATTACTGATTAACCCCACCTCTCAATAATAACGAGGTCCTATTAATAAAAATTGTTATCAGAGCCCTATGTCCTCTTTGTGCATAAGCTTAACCCCTTGAGGTAAAGATCGAAGATGATGAAGAAGGAGGGTTCTAAGTTCACAAAGGATAACTACAAAATTTGGAGTGATAGAATAAAGATCTACATCAAAGGTATGGGGCCACAGTTCTGACAACATGTGGTTAATAAGTACACACCTCCTACTAGTACTCTGACTGTAGATCAACTCAAGGAGAAGTAGGAGAATATTCAAGCATTGGAAGCCATTGTAAGTACTCTTTCTGATTCTGAGTATATTGATGTTCATGGTATAGAAACTACTTATGAAGTTTGGTAAAAGTTGAAGTTGATTTATGGTGGAGATGAGCATGTGCAAAAAGATAAAGAAGGAAGCCTAAGAGGAAAGTTTGATGACATGAGGATGATGTAAGGTGAGAACATCGCCCAGTATGGACAAAGAATAAAACAAGTAGTTGGAGGAATCAAAAGTGTTGGTGAAACCATAGTAGAAGACGCAGTGGTAAGTAAAATGCTTAGAACCTTACTTCCTTCTTATGCTATTAGAGTGTCTTCTATCCAAGAATTAAGGTCTGTCAGCAAAGATAAAGTTACAGTTGATTCATTGATAGGCAAGCTTACTTCTTTTGAATTGAATAGATTTGAAAATAGTGTACCTAAAGTAGAATTTGATTTCAAAGCATTAGTATCTAATGCATCGATAATAAAAGGAAAGGATGTTTATCATAACCATGAATATAGGTCAAGTCATCATGGTGGTGGTAATGAAGAAGTGGATGATGAACATAACTTGACAGAAATTGAGGCCGCTTTATTGGCAAAGAAACTTCCTAGAGGCACCAATAAGTACAAAGGAAAGATTCCTCTTAAGTGCTCCTCATGTAAAAAAATAGGACATATTGTCGCTAATTGTCCTAATAGTGAGCAAAAATAAAAGTTCAGAAAGTTTAAGGGAAAAGGTAAGAAATAATGTTATGTTGCAATAGATGAAGGTGTTACCGATGAGGAATTAGAGGATGAAGATAATGAGGAAATTGTTTTTGTAGCAATTAAGGAAGATCTCTCTGACAAGAAAGCTTCAGTATCCCATATTAACAATAGTGATGAGTGGGTCATTGATAGTGGTTGCTCACATCACATGATCAGTGACAAGAACAACTTCATCTTACTTGAAGAATTTGATGGTGGAGTAGTGAGATTTGGCAACAATGCCCCATGCATGGTAAAAGGCAAAGGTTCAATTTCCTTAAATGGAAAAAGTAATGTTGATAATGTGTATCGGGTTAAAGGATTGAAGCATAATTTGTTGAGTGTTGGTCAGCTAAATGATAAAGGTTATCATCTTGAGTTCAAGAATGGAGTGTGTAAGATTTTAGGAAGCAAAGGAGAACTAATTGCTACCGGTAAATAGACAAAAGGTAACTTATTCCATTTGAAAACTAATGTTAATAGTTGTTTGGTTGCAAAAATTGAGGATAGTTGGTTATGGCATAAAAGATTTTGTTATGTAAATTTTGATAATTTGGTCAAGGCCAACAAGTCAAGTATGGTTAGAGGTATGCCACAACTAGTCAAACAAGACAATGTGATTTGTAAGGACTGTGAGTTGGGTAAAATGACTACTTCCTCTTTCAAAAGAAAATCATTTTCTTCTAAAAATATTTTAGATCTGATGCACACTAATTTATGTGTTCCTATGAGGACTACGATTTTTCAAGGTGATAAACATTTCATGATATTTATTGATGACTATTCAAGAATGATGTGGGTTACATTTTTGAAGGAGAAGTCTGATGCTTTTAGTAAGTTTAAGGAATTCAAAGCCTTAGTGGATAAAGAAACTAGTAAGAACCTAAAGTGCTTGAGATCTGATGGGGGTGGATAATTCACATCATTTGAATTTATGAAATACTGTGATGAGAATGGAATCAAGAGACAACTATCTGCACCAAGGAAACCACATAAGAATGAGATTGAAAAAAGGAGGAACCAAACCATTGTTGAAGAAGTAAGAACAATATTGATAAAAGAGGATGTACCTAAAATGTTTTAGAGAGAAGCAATCAGCATTCAAGTATACACAATGAACTGGATATTGGTCAAGAAAGGTACTGACAAAATTCTCTTTGAATTATGGTATGGTCATACTCCTAATGTTAGTCATTTCAAAGTCTCTAGCAACAGGTGTTACATAAAGAGAGATGAGTATACCAGAAAGTTTGATCCTAAAAGTGATGAAGGAACTTTCCTTGGTTACTCAACTAAGAGAAAAGCATTCAAGTGCTTTAACAAAAGAACCAAAAAGATTATGGAAAGTGTTAATGTGAAAGTTGATGAGTATTATAACAAATCTGATGATACCAACAAGTTTGAAATAGTAGATTAATAGAAGCTAGTGATCATTGAACCAAAAGTTCAAAATGATGCTAAGCAGAACAATGCAGAGGATGTTGCTCAATCAGTGGAAGAAGAAGAAAAAGAGACTTCTACATCAGAACCGGTTATACCTAGATATGTAAACTTGAATCACTCTACAGATTAGATAATTGGAGATAGAAATACTGGAGTACAAACAAGAAGAAAGATCAAAGAAAATGCACGTTTGATTTCCACAATTTAACCTAAGATAGTGAGTGAAGCTCTTGAGGATGATGATTGGATAAAGGCTATGAAGGAGGAGCTTGATCAAATAGAGAAGAACAAGACTTGGTCACTTGTTCCTAGACCAGCTAATAAAAATGTGATTGGTACTAAGTGGGTGTTTGGGATCAAATTGAATGAAGATGGTGAAGTGATAAGGAACAAGGCTAGACTACTTTACAAAGGATATGAACAAGAAGAAGGTGAGGATTATGGAGAAACCTTTTCACCAGTTGCTAGACTTGAAGGAGTGAGAGTTCTACTTGCATTTGCAGTATTCAAAAGATTTAATATATACCAAATGGATGTCAATTTTGTATTTTTGAATGAAATTCTAGAAGAAGAGGTTTACATTGAACAACTGGATGGGTTTGCATTGACTGAAGAAAGGACATGGTGTGCAGACTTCATAAAAATTTATATGGATTAAAGAAAGCTCCAAGTGAATGGTATGAGAGACTCCATTCATACCTAATAAAGACTGGATATCAAATAACTAGTGAGGACAACAACATTTACTTGAAGATCAAAGGAGACATTTTATTGATTGTAGAAGTGTTTGTAGATGATATCATATCTGGATGAGATGATGACATGAGTTTAACTTTTGCAGAAGAAATAAAAAAGGAATTTGAAATGTCTTTGATAGGTGAAATCAAATTTTTCATTGGTTTGTAGGTCCAATAGATGAAAGGAATAATCTTTATCAGCCAGTCCAAATATGTGAAGGAGGTATTGAAAACCTTTGGAATGAAAGACTCTAACTGGTTGGAACCCCTATGGTTACTGGTTACAGATTATTTAAGGAAGATGATTCAAATCCAATGGATGAATATTAGTATAGATCAATGATGGGTAAACTACACTATGTCGTTTATAGTAGACCGGACATTTCTCATGCAGTTGGTACAATGGCTAGATTTCAAAAATGTCCTAAAGAGACTCATATGGTGGCAATAAAGAGAATTTTCAGGTATCTTAGAGGAACTATTGATTATGGATTATGGTATCCATACAAAGAAAACTTCTCTTTGAAGGTGTTCATAGATGTTGATTGGGCAGGTAATGCAAATGACCAAAAGAGAACAACCGGTGGTGCATTCTTTCGAGAAGGAAGACTAGTATCCTACACTAGTAAGAAATAAAGTTGCATTTATCAATTTACAACAAAAGCAGAGTATGTGGTTGCATCTATGAACTATACTCAAGCAATATGGATGAGACATATATTAGAGGGATTCAAGGAGAATATGATAGAACTCGTGGTCATATATTGTGATAATACAAGTGCAATAAACATTTCAAAAAATCATGTATTGTATGCTAGAACAAAGCATATTGAACCGAAGTATCATTATCTGAGAGAAAGAGTGCAAGAAAAGAAAGTCAGGATGGATCATGTATCAAGAAAGGAGCAGTTGGCTGACATCTTCACTAAGCTATTTCCTAAAGAAACCTTTCAATATCTTAGAGGCAAGCTAGGGGATATACCCCTATAGAAGGTCAACTAAGATGCTATTTCAACATCAATCCAATGGACTAATTGAAGATATTTCACTATGGATTGATGAGAAAAGGGCTACTCCTTAGGGGATCAACAAAGATGAAGAAACCAATAGCAGTAGAAGATGAATTTGACACTTTGCACCTTTGGCATTGTTGTCAAAGGGGGAGAAGAATAGTACAACAATCATAATAGTTAGAGTTCTAGTTTTGCATGGTGAGCTTTTGGTGTTGCCATCAATTCCAAAGGGGGAGATCATTGGCATAACTAATGGAGATGATGATGAGATGAGAATATGAATGGTAAAGTTGATATGATCGAGTATATGTTGACATTGATGTCAACTAGTTTGACTGGATGCAAAACTAGTAGAAGAGAGAAGGAGAAGCTAAATCATGCATTGTGGTTAGAATTGATGGTTGTAGTTCAGAATATATGTTCATAACATTGGCATGAGTCTGTGGTTGAATTTGTGTCAAGTTTGGTGAACCGAAAAGCACATTTATAATTGACTATTATGAACTCTGTGAAAAATAATGAATACCGGTATCCGATATTTAATCGGTAATGATTTAAGGTTTGGTGGTGGATCTTATCATGATCATAACTTAGTGATGACATGTCATAATCCATGTGTAATGATATGATGGTATTTGAGCACGTACAAGGATCAGATTTCTTAGGAAACAACAAAGTTCTTAGAAGAATAAAACAAGGATTTTATTGCTTTTTGAACTAATGTGCGTTGATCATTCAATGGTGGAAATCATATAGAAATGTATTGTAATAATTTGTAATGATCTATAATGTATTTTGGTGGAGTGTTTTACCATGCTAAATGTAAATTCATTGTATCTTGTTGATGCAATTAGGGTTTGTAGCCACCCTAACTGAAAAGTGTATTTAGGGCTAGTTGGAGAAGAGATTTTATGTCGTTGGTTTTAGAAGAAGGTATTTCCAAACCAATTTGAAGTATCTGCATGTGTGTAGCAGAGTTGTGCTGAAAAGGATTTGCACTAGCAAGCAAGAAAATGTTATAATTAGATCATTTGTCATGTTGTTCCCTAACAATTACAACAGTTTGAAATCCCTTAACCGGGTAGATCCTAATAAGTCTGATATTGTTAATCCCTTCACTAGGTCGCTTATTAAATTGAGTTCAAAATCCTTTAAAAAATTTACTCTTAACAGGGTAGAGCTCCTAACAAGGCTGAGGCAAAATCCCTTGACCGAGTGACTCCTAACAGGGTTTTCTCTTAACTAGGCATATTGTAAGCTCTTAACCAGGCTAGGCCTTTAATAGAGCGCATTCCAAAAGACTGTAAATACATATTATGGGTTATAATTCCCACCGTGGTTTTCCTAGTTGGGTTTCAACGTCAAAAATCTTTGTGTTCATGTGGTGGATGCATTGTTGATTTGTTCATTTGATATCCTTACTTTGCTTTCATATTGATGAACACTTTAGGGAATGGTTTATTGAATCATCTTAGAAGATTGTTTGAGTAGTTATCAGTATAGTTTTGTGAAGTGTTGCAGATTTGTTTTAATACTGATTCACCCCCCCTCTCAGTAATAACCTGATCCTCATAATAACACTTTTCTGATCTGCGTTCACCTTATACTACAAATTAATCTCATTGATGTGCTTCCTCACAAATTCATGTATATTTATGATGTGTTCTACAAACTCTTCAACTTTGACACTTGTATGCTTTCCCTAGTCCATCTTCCTCAATTCTAAAGCGGTCCTTTCACTACCTCCATACAAAATTTGGAATGGTGATCTATGAGTGCTCCTATTGACATAATTGTTGTAAGAAAATTCTTCCTATGGTAAGATCAGATCCCATCCCTTGGGTTTGTCTCCTACCAATCATCTCAGTAGGTTACCCAGACTCCTATTCACCACTTTAGTCTTCCCATCGGTCTATAGATGGTGTGCAGAAATGAACTTTAATTATTTCTTCAACTTCTTCCACAAGGTCCTTCAAAAGTATCCAACAAATTTGGTATCGCAATCTAAAACAATACTTTTTGGTAAACCATGCAGTGGTTTACCACCTCCTTGAAGAATAAATCAGCAATGTAGATAACATCATGGGTGTTATGGCATAAAATGAAATGTACCATCTTCGAAAACCTCTCAACCACCACAAAACTGAATCATTCCCTCTTTGTGTCCTTGGTAAACCAAGAAAAAAATCTATACTTATATCTTCCCATGGCCTCTCAGGTACAGTTAATGGTTGATACAACTCTATATTCTCGCTTGCTCTTTTTTCCCTCTGGCACACTCTGCACAAATTTCTTCCCATCTTGTGATAATTGAGGCCAATAATAATGCTCACTAATGATGGTAATGGTTCTATCCCAGCCAAAGTGTCCTGCCATCCCTCCACTATGCTTCTCTTTGATCAATTTATCCCTAATGGAGCTCCTGGAAATGCACAACTGGCTTCTTTTAAACAACATATTATTTTGGATTATGAAATTCAACCACTTCATCCTATCTAAAGTAACAGGCTCTTTGCAAGCTTTCCAATCCTCTACAAAATCAGGATCCTCGGGATACAATGCTTTGAGTTCATTTAACCCAACCAATTCAAACTGCATCTCTGTCAGCAAAATATTCCTTCTACTCAAGGCATATACAACTCTATTAGACCTCCCACTTCTATGCTTCAAAAAAAAGTGTAGCTTTGCAAAAAACTCCACCCATTTCAAATGTCTCTGATTCAATTTTCCTTGACTATTCAGGTACAGCAATGCTTTATGATTAGTATATAAAACAAAATCTTTGGGCAACAAATAATGTCTCCATTTCTTTAATACTTGAAATATTGCATAAAATTCTTGATCATAAACAAAATATTTCTTCTTTGCATCATTTAACTTTTCACAGAAATATGCAATGGGCCTACCTTCCTGGCTGAAAATAGTTCCAATGGCATTACCATTGGCATCACAATCCACCTAAAACACCTTGTTAAAATATGCAAGGTCTAAAATAGGTTGCTCTTTCACCTTCTTCTTCAACAAATCAAAACTCTTTGACACTCCCATACTCCACCTGAATTCTTTTCTATCCCCTCTCATTGTTTCAGTCTGGGGTACACAAATGCTATTGAAGTTTATAATCAACTTCATGTAAAAACTATCCAAATCATGGAAAGATCTGACCTCAGTAGTAGTCCTTGGGGTAGGCCATTCTAGAATAGTCTTCACCTTCTCTGGGTCCATTTTAAGACCTTATGCTGAAACAACAAACTATAAGTACACTATGTTGGGTCCCGGTGACAACTGAGAGGGGGGGTGAATCAGTTGTCTTAATAATATTAACCAAAAACAATTTAATCAATTTACTGCTTAATACCGGTGAGATAGTCTATTATACCAGTGGACAAAATTAACTGATAAATGCAATACCAGTGAAGATTAATGCATGAAATTAAAAGACAAAGTCATCCACAACACATAACACCAATATTTGTACGTGGAAACCCTGTAAGGGGAAAAACCATGGTGGGAAACCTTACCCACAATCAGATGATACTACTGCAGATAGTAAGTGTACATAAATTGGGTCTGCACATGAAGAAAGGCCAAGTGCCCAGAGCTCACTGCTCAAACACATAAGGGAAGTCACACTAACTTACAGCTGGATGATTGAATCCAATAATAATGTACTACTCAAAATAGCATCTTTATATGCTAGATTCAGTACCGGTGTAGTTCTGATATGCTTTCACAAAAAACCTAGTTTCATCTTCAAATGATGTTTGCATGTGTAGCTCTGCTTAATCTCACATATACCTTCGCACAAAACCTTTTTCACATTCCCCCTTCGATCTTACAATTAAGATCTTACATTTATACCATACCCTAAGACCAATTTTAGTAGGTCATCTCTACAAGATATTACAATAAAATCATTTTACAAACAATACAATATCTGATGCAATAGCCAATTGAACATGTTGGCTTAATGCATTTACAACATTAATTAATCATCTTCATAACGTGCCATGCTGATCTGGAAAGGTTAAGCCTATCGATGAAACCCTGGATAACCCTGGACCTATTTGCTAGTAGCAGCAAATATGCCAATACGAATAAACTGATAAACAAATTTCCAACATATGATGTCCAAACAATGTCTTCGACATTACCAAGTATCTTTCATGCCATTCCAAGTGCCGATGATCATTATTTCCTGCCGGTGAGCCATGTACCAGTGACTGTGCAAAAATCACTTGCTTGCCAGTGAATGATGCTGGATCACTAGAGTGCTAGAGTTTTAGTAGGTGTTGACATCAATGAAAAAACCATACCAAAATACCAACAGCAGTCACCCAAATCTATCCAGCTTAATTAAATGAATAATTACTATTTATTTGATTAAAAATCCACTAGCCACCAGTTAATTAAATTAATATTTAATTAATTCATCTCCAAACATCCTTCTATTAATTAAATAAATTATTCAATTTATTTTAATTAATTCATTAAATCAAATTCCAATCAATTAAATGAATAAAGTCTATTTATTTAATTAAATCCCCCTTGTTCCTCTTTTAAATAAATTAACATTTATTTAAATCATTTAACCCCCCCCCCCAACTTGCATTTTCCTACAAAATGCAACTTGCACACACAAATTGAAATAAATGAATTTATTTTAATTAAAATCCTATTTTCCCTCACCCACCAAATCCACTTGCATTTCTAACCCCTTCTATATTCTTCTAAGCCCTTCCTAATTAACCTAATCCATCCCCTAATTATTGTCACATTCCTAAGTAACTTGGAGTCACTTCTCAAAGACTCCAAAGTCTTTGAAAAGCAATTAATGCTTTGTGTGCTCAACAATTTAACCTCCAAAAGTCTTCCAAACCACTAATGGTTCTTACATAACCATTTATGGTTAATTCCACTTGCACTCATGTGTCTTCTCAAGCATTTATTGCTTTGACCATGGTTATCCCTTCTACCTTTGCACAAGAGTTTATCCATTGGATAAAAGCTTTATTCTTTGAATAAAGAATTTATTCACTCAACCCAACCTTGACCTTAACCCCCAAGTTGACTCCCAGGTCATGTCAAGCATGTAATGCTTCTTACCTCTCCTCTCAACCTATCTCATATTGACACTTGTCATCTTGGGATTGGGTTGAAAGCCCTCACATGGATTGAATATCATTCAATCCTGTCCATTGTTGAGATTACTCAATCTCAACCATCCATTGCTCTGTTTTCCCTATAAATAGAGCCCATTTCTTCATAATCCACATCCTAAAAACTTGTATGCATTTAAGCTATAGTGAATTCTAGAGAGCATTTAGCATAAATAACTCATAAATTGTCATTTTGGTTTAAAACAAATCATCTTAGTATCTATAGCATTTAGTATTAGCTTTTCATTCATATTTAGAACAAATACCTCAAATCTCAATCCTCCATAAGCATCCATAGTGCAAAAAGCTGCTAAGAGCTACACTAGTTTGGAACTTGGAGAGGAGAGGAACAAAGGAGAAGGAGCCAAGAGCATGTTAGGAAGCATTTGGAGATGCCTCATCATATTTACTTTTTTAGTTAAATATTATCTCATTTTTTTGACATCTCTTTTGATATGCCTGTTTAGATTAGTTTTTGATTGATTAACACTAACAGTTTCTTGTGTGTTGTGTGTTATTTATCATCAACTAACCTTCCTTTTTTGCAGAACATCATTTGGTGAACCTGACGTGAATCCAAGCACCCAAAAACTATTTATTTTTTACCAATAACATGTTGGAATGTTGAATTTGACACACAGGTTGTACTTTAGCACTATTGATCACATTGTAGCGCTATTGCAATTTGTTGTTCTAATGCTATTGTTCTTACAATAGTGCTATTGCACCAAGTTTAGCGCTATTGACATTGTTTGAGCACTTTTGACCTTGTTTTGGTGCTATGGAGTATGTTTGAGTGCTTTTGCCTTCCCTGCCATTTTCTTCTTTTAGCGCGTTTGTGTTAAATAGCGCTTCTGTTTAAACATAGAGTAGTGCTATTGTAACAGAACGTTGTAAAAATGACCCTGTAATCGAAAAAAGAAAAATTCTTAGGCTCGTGGAAGCCCACCATAGGCTCAGTTTTTACTAACTATTTGTCTCTTGTGCAGGTCTAAAAACCAACCTCCTTAGAAATCAAAAACTTATTTTTGGTGTTTTAAAATTGAACAACACAAAATTTGCTTTCTTGTGAGCTTAGGATCAAAATTTGTGTTTAATGCTCTAAAATTGAACAAAGCAACTTTGTTTATTGCAAGCTAGGGGACACACTTTATTTGGTGCTTAAAATCAACAAGGCAAATTTCTTTCTTGCATCAAACTAAGAATTCACAATCCATACTTCCATTTTGGTGCAAATGAAATTCACAATCAACTTGTTTAAATTTTTGCAAAGCAATTTTTTCCTTCATACGTGCTTCAAATTAAGTTGACCAGGATTTTCAAAGTTCTAGTTTACTTAAAATTTTGCATTTGAGGTTAAAAATAACACCATGATTGTTGGAGCAACATCTCCAAATAGTTAGAACACATTGTGATGGCAAGTTAAAAAGAACAAGTGTTTTTTGTGTTTGGCACACTTGTGCAAAAGAGTTGGTTGAGTGGTCCTACTTCTAACACACACTATCCTCTCCCTTGGCTCTCATGGTCCTAGGTGCAAGAGAAAAGTGTTAGTAACACTCAAAACTTTATCTTTTTAAGAGAGGCCTGCCAAGGGATCGATACTCTTGGGAATGACCTCGTGTGGTAAATCCTTCAAGCTGCTATAAAAATTAGGTGAGAGCGAAAGCTATAGCCTTGGGTATAGCTGTTCCTACAGTGTAACTAGCTGAAAGGACAAATGGGCCCCACCACTGGTTACAAGGCTCTTAAGTGAGTCACTGCAAAATGAACTTATGTCCAAAAACATTGAACATGACTAAACACCTTTAAGTAGTAGCCCACCCATTCTATTAATTGAGGATATTTGTGATATAATTTAGTGCAAGAGCATAGATGGTTTTGCTCCCAAGATACTCACCATACATATTTCCTTTAGTAGAAACATATCTTTTTGAAAAGTCACTTATGGCTTGATGAAAGTGGTGACTCCCCCATCATAGGAATCATCTATTTTTTATGCTCATGCAAGACTTAGTATATGACATCCTTACCTGCCACGACGGGATTCATAAGGTATGTAGTACCAAAGTCGAAGAAATATCAAGATGTGGGCTAAATTTATCGCAACTGGCCATTTGACCTTAGGGATAAAAAATGTTTGAAGTGTCTTCATTTTTAGTCAAAGACCAATGCAAATTGAGCCGACTTCAGGCTTTGGAAATACATCTTAAAATACATCTAAAGGAAAGGGTCATAAAAAGTCCAAGGATTGGGTTGATCTAGACCCATACTCATTTGTGCCTTTTGAGGCAACATTCTTGTGTTTGTGTGCTTGCTTTGTTTTCTTGTCAAAGAAATATCAAAAAAACAGCCCAAAAACAAAGTGATTCATCCAACATAAACATTTTCAAAAAAACCAAACAAAGATCCAAAACAAAGAGCAAGAGTATCAAATTTTATGACCATTCTTCATATCTTGAGAAAGAAGAATATTCATCAACATGTCAACTTGAAAAGAAGACCATTAAGCTCAAAAGCTTTAATCAAAAGGAGGAAATTCTTCTATCTTAATAGACAAATCTTTGTCTCTCATAGAGCCTTCTTACGTCATATGCGTCTTTACCTTCAAGGGAAATCAAATGAATTTGATCAAGAGTAATTGAACCATAGAGCTTTTATGCAATATAGAGTTTTGAGTTATCACAAAAATAAAGGAGGTAAGATCAATCCTGCTTTCTTTCCCAACATTTACATCACCTATAACTCAGCTAGGGAAGAACCACAAACCCCTGAACAAGAAGAGGAAGAGTTTGTTCCTTTTGTTACACAAAGTTTCTATTGAAGCTAAAAATTTCATCCATCATCCCATTCACACATCATCCCATTCATTTCAACTTTCAAAACACCAAGAGGTTTTTATCCTATGTTCTCTTTAGATATTGCTTGAATCAAACACAATTCATCACTTTTAGAGTGTCTCACCATCTAGGATAAACTCATCCTAAGGAGGGATTTCTACGTAGGTTAAAACTAGTCTTTGAGTGAATCCTCTCATTGCTAGGTAGTTGAATCTATAACACATCTCAGATTCCTCTAAACCTTATCACATCAAACTTTGTCAATCAAATACAACAAGCAATTCAAGAAAGAACTTTGGTAATATCTACCTTTAGTGTTAGAAATTCATATGCAAAAAACTCCACCAAACATAAATCTTTCATTTCATCAACAACTCATCATAATTTTCACCCAACTTCAACAAAAACTTGTAAACAAAATGCCTCCTACCCGAACACAGTCAAGACAACAAGAAATGGAAATTGAGGAAGAAGAGGAGGAAAACATCAATGAATTCCAAGAAGCTCTTGGAGGAAACATGAATGAAGAAAATCCAAGTACTCCTACTCCTGTAGCAATAGACAGGGCACAACACAACCCTCTCTTTAATAAACTTTTTGATGAAATACTCAAGAGCAATGCTGATGCTCACTTCTTGAGACTTGCTCAAGAGGGAGCCAAACTACCCTCAGACTTTGATGTTGAACAACTATGACAAGCATCAGAATGCCAAAGTCATAATGAGGATGAAAGAAGACAAGATCCCATCAGATATAACCTTCATCAAGGTAATCCACCACCACCACCTCCTCCTAATGATATAGACATGTTGCGGCAACAAGTCAAAAGTCTTTCCCAACAACTTCGCAGTAGTGTGAAAACAAACCAATTTTCACTTGATGAAATTTGTCTGTATCCCTTTGATAGGAATCTTCATATGCTACCTTTTCCGCGAGGGTTTGAAACACCCAAGTTTGAAAAATATAGAGGAAAAGGAGATCCTCGTGATCATGTTCGAGAATTCCATTCAGCATGCCTCAAAGTGGCATACAAGGATACATACCTAATGCGACTCTTTCCCCAAAGTTTGGGAGGAACAACCACATCATGGTTTTCCCGGTTACCAAGTGGCATTAGGACTTTTGAGGAACTAATCCAGAAGTTCCTATCACATTACTCACACAACATTGAAAGGGATGTCACAATGGCAAATCCGTGTAACACTAAACAAAAACTAGGTGAACTATTCTCAGTCTTTCTGTAATGATGGCATCAAATGTCTAGCAGATGTTCACTTCATTTACCAGAATGGGAATTAGTGGAAATATTTATTTCCAACTTAAATGACAAAATGGAATTTCACTTAGATCTCAAAGACACAGATTCCTTCAATGACATGATCACAAAAGGTTTAAAGTGTGAACGGGTTCTCATCAAAAAAGGGCTAATCAAAATCTACAATGAGCCAAAAGATACCCCTCGTCCATGCTTCAATAGTGACAAACCAAACTTCTGGAACAAAAACAAGAATGTCGTTAATGACAAGGTTGTGGATGCAAGAACTATCAAAAGTGCACAACCTATGGTTCGGTTTGCAGGACAGAATCCCCCACCCCAAACTAACACAATTGCTCCTCCAAATCAAGGACGCATTACATCTCAGGATGAACCCAGACAACATCAACAAAAACCCAAGAGAACATACACTCCCTTAGGGGAACCCATCGAAACTATGTTACGTCAGTTGATTTCTCATAATCTGGTCACCTTACCCAGAACATCAAATTATGAACCTCAAGTCAAACCCGCATGGTGGAGAGATACTGAGCACTGTGATTTCCATTAAGGAAGAGGACATAAGAGTAGTAATTGTCACAGATTAAAAGATCTTATTCAAGATCTTATTGACCGAGGTGATATTGAAATTGAAGGACATGACCCAAAGACAACAAACAAAGATCATCAAATGTTCAAAAATCCACTTCCATCACCAGATCAAAGGGGTCCTTCCAGTTCCAGAAGAAACACTGATACCACTAATTATACGCAAGCAGCATATTATTACACGGTAAACCACCTGTATGATGCTAGTGAACAAGTTGCCAGTATTATCATCAAAAATCCACCTAGTTTCGAGTGCATTGTTGTCACACATCGAGGAAAAGTTACCATAAAAGCATCTCCATAAGGTACCACCTCAATCCCAAAATAGTATAACCTTGTGGACCAATTAGATAAAACTCCTGCACTGATCTTCATCTTAGAGCTATTGTGCCTATCTCCATCTCATAAAACAATCTTGGACCAAGCTCTCCAAGAGGCGTCAGTCCCTGCTAACTTGAATACAGATCAGTTCCAAGCCATGGTTGGAAGTCTAAAAGCATCCCCTTGTCTCACCTTTTCCGAAAGTGACAATTCATCCTTCCAACAACCGCATAATGCCTCACTCCACATTGAAGGGTTTATCAACCAACATAGGATCAAGTGAGTCTTGATCGATAATGGAGCAGGCTTGAATATTTGTACACTATAGTTAGTCGCTACTTTGGGATATGCAATTGAGTCAATGGATCCCCACAAGAAGATCACAATCAAAGCTTATGATGACACAGAGCGTTCATCCAAGGGAGTTGTTGTGCAACCAATCCGAGTGGGCCCTGTGGTGAAGCACATCATATGCCAGGTTTTGGACCTTCCTTTGCCATACAACTTGTTATTAGGAAGACCTTGGATACACACCATGCAAGTCGTTCCATCCACTTACCATCAGTGTATCAAGTTTCCACATAATGGTGTAGAGATTACAATCCTGGGAGATGCAAACCCCTTTGCATATTGTCATAACATAAATCATCAACCAGAGATTACTGTTCCCAACAACAGAGAAGCCATCTCATCTACCTCATATGTAATTCCAACCTCTCTTTCTAGTTTGAACACTATTGTACCCAAGCAAGAGAAGCTCAAAATGAAAGTTGCAAAGGAAGGTCCTGGAGAGTAGAATCTAAGCCAACTATTTTGTGTTGGACAAATGCCCACTTCTCCAAGAACTCATGGTAAACCACAATAAGTACTTCATACACCTATAGTCACACTAGCATGCACTTTGACACCTTTCATCCTTGGAAAGAGTCAAGAAGAAGAGACCCAAGATGAGGACTTAGCAGAATGGATCTATAAAGATCCTATCACCATGGACATCCCACAAGCTAAGCTTCCTACAGATCAATATGGAAAAGGCCTGCTCATTATGCAAAGAATGGGTTATGATGGTCAAAGTGCCTTAGGAATTTGCAAGCAAGGATGACATGAGCCACTACGGATAGAAATAAAGCCTAAAGATAACACAGGCTTAGGCTTTCAAAAAGAGATCTTCCCTAAACTTAGATTCAAAGGGAAACCTAGCAAACTGCTGTATCAACCTAATAAAAGAGAAATCACCTTTAATTATCAAAGAAGCACCACCCATCACTCCACCAATCAAAACAACAACCCCATCAGCAGCAGCAATAACCTCAAAAGCATCCTTAGCAGTAGCCACTATATCTAAATTTCTGGTCGTGTCAACAAAATTGACAATTCCAGCAGAAGCAACAGAGTCAACAACATCAGTACTTCCTATGTCAGATTCATTGATCTCCATAATTCTTCCTGCAGCACTGATCGTTACATGTACAAAGATACATCAGCCGATGACACCTGTAGTATTTAGCTCAAACAATATCCCAGTATGTTATAAAAACCAGATCATGGACAGTGACTTAGAAACTGACTCACATGAGTGGGAGTTTGATTCAGTACACCTAAATACTTTAGATGAGGAAGACACACCACTACCTCCACCCCACAAAGACATCCCTATTTATGGAGAAGCGCAAATAAAGACCACTTGGGTTCCTGAACTGGAAACATCTTCCAAAGAACCCTACATCACATCTTGTGCCTGATTCTGACAGGGAGAGTACCATCGATGACCTTACCCATAATGTCTTAACCCTCATTGAAACATCTCACGAACTTACCCTAATCAATGAGATAATGCCAATTATCCATCCTGAACTCATCGAGTGGAACCAACCTAACCCCCCATGCCTTGACCACTTCCAAAATGATGAGGCAATCATTGATTTCTTGGAACTAAGGGATAACATAACAAGCGGGGATCATAAAGCTGGATTCACCGTAGAACTCAATAGCGCAACATACTTTGGGGCGGATGCCAAACCTTTTAGCTACAAAAATATAACAATAAAACATGGATCTTCTAGTGAAAACCACACTGTGGCACTGTTTGATTCTTCAAAAGTAAAAAGAAAGAGCAAATCCAAGGGTGAAAACCTCTTTGAGGCACCTGAGGATGAAGGGTTTGACATTCTCCCCTCTAGTACATAGCAGGAAAGATCAATGATTCTGATCAAGGAAACCAAAGAATACAACGTGGGGACTCCTGAAGTTCCTCACCACATACATCTGACATCTCTTTTGACTCTAGAGGAGCAACCCAAGTTTGTTGAATTCTTCAAGAAATGCCAGATCAACTTTGCATGGTCATATGCAGACATGCCTGGTCTCGATCCGAATTTAGTAATGCATCACCTCATAGTAGCAGAAGGAGCTAAACCTATCAAGCAGAAGCTTCGAAAGATGCATCCCTAGATTGCAGTCCTAGTCAAAGCAGAGCTTAAGAAACTCGTAGATGTCGACTTCATTAGACCAATTGATTACACAGATTGGATCTCCAATATTGTGCCTATCAGTAAACCAAATGGGGGCATCTGCATATTTACTAACTTCACAGATCTGAACCAAGCATGTCCTAAGGATGACTTCCCCCTACCTAGCATCGACATCATAGTGGACCTAACAGTAGGACATGCCATGCTTTCACTCATGGATGGCATTTCCAGATACAACTAGATCAAGATCACACCAGAAGATCAACACAAGACAACTTTTACATGTCCATGGGGAACATACTGCTAGAATGTAATGCCTTTTGGTCTCAAAAATGCAGGTGCAACCTATCAAAGGGCAATGACCATAATTTTCCATGACATGATGCATACTATAATGGAAGATTATGTGGATGACTTACTAGAAAAATCACTCACCAGAGAAGGTCAAATAGACATATTGGAGAAAATCTTTGATCGATTAGAACAATACCATGTTCGACTCAACCCAAAGAAATGTGTCTTTGGAGTAACCTCAGGGAAACTTCTAGGATACATTGTCTCTAGCAAAGGCATTGAGGTTGACCTAGCAAAGGTCAAAGCAATCATGGACATGCCACCTCCAAAGAACATCAGTTAGCTAAGGACACTACAAGGGTGGCTATAGTCCATCCGAAGATTCATTGCACAACTAGTAGATAAGTGCCATCCTTTTACACACCTGCTACATAAGAACATCCACTTTCAATGGGATGCCAGATGCCAACAAGCATTCCAGATGCTTAAGGACTATCTCATGAATACACCATTGCTGATCCCACTGGATCTGAGTAAGCCTCTATTGCTCTATATTTCAGCTACTACTACAACATTAGGAGTGCTATTGGCTCAACACAATGTAGAAGGGAAAGAGTGTGCTATATACTACATCTCTCGCACACTGGTTGGCTATGAACTCAATTACACACCTATTGAGCAAGCTTGCCTAGCAGTGATCTTGGTAGCAACAAAACTGAGGCACTATCTATTGACACATAAGGTTCAACTCATTGCTAAGATTGATCCTCTCAAGTACTTACTGAGCAAAGTAGCATTGACTGGCCGATTGGCCAAATGGGTAATGATTCTAAGTCTATTCGACATTGAGTATGTGGACCATAAGGCTATCAAAGGGAAAGTTATTGCAGATCAGTTGGTTGATGCACCACTCATAGATGATCATCCTCTCATTTCTAATTTTCTGGATGAAGAGCTATTCATGCTCACAGAAGCACAACCATGGAAGCTATACTTTGATGGTTCATACACTAGACATGCTTCGGGGGCAGGTATTCTCTTTATCACCCCTCAAGGGGACAACATTCTAAAATCTTACAGGCTCACATTTCCATGCACAAACAATATAGCAGAATATGAGGCCTTGATCACAGGACTCAAGCTCACCATCCAATGGAAATTAAAAGAGTTACAGATATATGGCAACTCTCAATTGGTCATCCGACAAGTCATAGATGAATATCAGACCAAGGATGACAAACTTATGTCGTACAAGCAAATGGTGGACAATTTAAAGACATCATTTACTACTGCCACATTTGAGAAAATACCCAGAGATCAGAATCAAGCTGTTGACGCTATGGCTACCATCGCATCTCTCCTAGATCTTCCATAGAATTCAATACGCTACAAGTTCTTGGTAGAACAGCTTTGGATTCCCACTTATGATATCCCTGAATCCGAGATGATATGTCACCTTGTCGATTCCGAATCCCCATGGTACGGTGAACTCTACACCTATCTCTGTGATCACACACTTCCTCCTAACCAATCAAATAACCAATGTAAAACCTTTATTTGCCAAACCGCTCGATATACCATCATTGTTGAAACCCTAAACTGATGTAGTCTTGATGGTACTCTCCTTTGATGTTTGGTACAGGATGAGATAAAAAAGGCCTTGGAAGAGGTACATGAAGGAATTTGTGGGACCCATGCAAGTTGTCCTTCACTAGCCAAGAAGCTCATGCGAACTGGGTACTATTGGCCATCCATGGAAAAAGACTCCTACTACTTTGTCAGAAAGTACAAAAAATGCCAAGTTCATGGAGACCTGATACATGCACTAGCATAGGAACTACAACCAATCACAACACCATGGCCTTTTTGTCAGTGGGGCCTTGACCTTGTGGGTAAAATCCATCCATCTTCATCCAACGGCCATAAATTCATTATTACTGCCATCGAATATTTCACAAAGTGGATCAAAGCTGTTCCACTTACCCAAGTAACTGGCAAGCAGATCACCTCATTCATCCTCAATTACATCATCTACTAGTATGGTGTACCCATGTCCATCATCACAGATAACGGTCTTCCTTTCAAAAATCAGGATGTCCGTGAACTCTGTGAGAAATTTCACATTCAACATTGCTTTTCCACTCCCTATTACCCACAAGGTGATGGTCAGGCTGAAGCATCAAATAAAAACATATTGAGAATCCTCAAGAAAACAGTAAATGATGTCGGTCATGATTGGCATGTTCAACTGAATCCAACATTATGGGCATATCAAACTAGCATTCGAACCTCTACAGGTGCAACTCCTTACTCATTGGTCTATGGTGCAGAAGCTATCTTACCTATTGAGGTTGAGATACCATCTCTATGGGTTTCCTTGCATAATCTGATAGATGATGAAGCATACAGAGTATCACATCTTCAAGACTTAGAACTCCTAGATGAAAAACGACAAGCTGCATACAACCACCTCAAAGCCTATCAGCAACGCATGAGTAGAAGTTATAATCATCAAGTTAAACCTCGTACATTTGAGGTAGGTGATCTTGTTCTCTGAGAAAATCCTCATAACCAACCAAACAGAGAACATCAGAGAAAGTTCAAATCAAACTGGCTGGGTCAATATGTTATCACTGCAGTATTTGGGTCTGGGGCATATCAGTTGGCTGCTTCAGAAGGAGAACCACTAGCAGATCTGATCAACAACATGCATCTCAAATGGTTTTATACCTAAAAGATGTATAGAGCATCAGGCTCCCATACATACTGCAAAAACACCAAAAACATTTTGAAAAATGTCCTGAAAAAAATACAAAAACATCAAAATAGTAAAGAAAAATCATGCATCCAAATGGTGAACAACCACTCCGGTGGCACCTTGGGTAAGTACGATGGTGAAAACCTGGCAAACAGGTGCCACTCATAAAGGCTATGGCTCCATTATCTTTCAGGCTTGTTGCGATCACATTCATAACATACACATATCTATCAGTCCAACACCATGGCTTGTTATTGATTTGCAATAAAGAGATAGTACTTCATGCATCTTGCACCCCGGTTTTTCATAGTCATGCCTAAACTAGGGGCAATGCCCTGAACCTATTGATGGAAGTGGATTCTACATTTCTTATGATTCATTGGGTTCTACATTCAAAACTGTCTCACAAAATACCAGAAACATTCAAAACAATCAAAATACCATAAACATTCAAAACAATCAAAATACAAAAAACATTCAAAACAATCAAAACACCAAAAACACTCAAAATTGTCTCGCAAAACATCGAAAAACATTGAAAATCAAACAAAAATAGGGCAACACCCTGCACATACATTTTTCAAACACGGATACCAAACAAACATTGTGACATACTCAAAAAAATGACCACTTATCAATCAAACCAAACAATCAACAAACTACACAGCAAATTGTCTTCAACAAGGATGCATCCTTCCTTACCAAAACAAAGACATGATATCATTTTCTTTGACAAGAAAATTTTGTTTAAAATATCAAATACTTGATTGATTTATGGGTTATTTATATCAGGTTCTTACAGCATTGTTTGGGTCCTCTGTGATTTATTTCCGGTGAAATTTTGGGGCATGTACTAATGGTGTCTACGTGGGAAGTTCACTAAGTTATGTGATCTTATGCAAAATGTAGACATAGATCACTATGGCTTGTTGACTACAACGTATACCTCGACCATCTGAGCATGAACCATTATCAAGGATCCATATTCTTTATTTGTTATTCTTTGTATATGCTGTTTGATTGAAGGTACAAATGCTCTTCCTTTTGTTTCTCCTACCTCATCCAACTGGATAAAGGTTTTATCTCTTACTATGGTATGCACTTGTCTTAGGATATGATCAATTCAAGATCAAGGAGGACGATCCAAGTCATGCATGAAAGGAGATAATCCTTTTCTGTTCTGCAAGCAATACTCAGGTCAACCTAACCCATTATATCAAGTTGTTTGTATTCACTTGCTATATCAAAATCCATGTAAGGAATACTCAGGTCATCTTGAATCATTATGTCAAGATGCTTGTATTCTCTTCCAACATTTTAAAGCTCAATGATGAAAATAGAGCACTATGGATTGTCATTCCATCTCATCTATATATATTGCATCCCGTTGCATTTCGCCCATCCATTTACTCATTTATTATTTTTGTGAATAAAGTTAATTTATACAGCTATGTGAAAATTGAGCTGGTCTTGGACACAATCACGACTGAGTACTCTGATACATTATCAGTGCATCATGCAAGGTCTAAATAGCCTGGCATTCATCATGATCATATCCTCATCATTATCATTTAAGTTGTATTTGCATCCAAGTGCATTTTATATCATTTTAGTTGTTTCAGTTGCATGTAGTTCATTATCATTTAGTTGCATTTGCATCAAAGTGCATTTTGTATCATTTTAGTTGTTTCAGTTGCATATAGTTCATTATCATTTAGTTGCATTTGCATCAAGTGCATTTCATATCATTCTAGTTGTTTAAATTACATATAGATTTCAATTATCATTTAGTTGCATTAATCCTTTTATGTCATTTCATCATTACATAATCAGGATGATTAGTTTCATTCATGTAGCGTCATAAATTGTATGCACTGGCTAGGGTGGTACAATTTCACACCTAGTTTAGCACCCGCCTTGGCGCATTTTATATTTTGCATTGCATTTCCCCTTTAGCACTTAATTAATCAAATTAATTAGGTCTAAGGTCCTATTTCATCATTTTCCACATCATAAAGTTGGGCCCTTTCATTAAAACGTGCCCTTTTCATTTTATTCTTCCAATACATAATTCAATCAAAAACCCTAATTAAGTCCTATTTTGAACTTGGGGGCTTGATTTCGGGGGTCAAAACATCTTGAAATCACCTGTAACTTTGGGATTATATCTAAAATCATCATATCCGATGGCCCTGAAAATTTGGTGAAAAGTTGTCGGGATCGTGGCGCCCGGAGTGCACACGGTCCCGGACATTTTTCCCGAAATTTTAGGAGCATGACCCTATCATAAAATAAAGCTTAACCCCAAGAAATTGGCGGGGGATTCAATCTCTAGGTCGGCCAAAAGTTGAAATTACGACCTAAGGTTTCATACATAAGAGCTCTCTTTCTTCATTTGAAAGGATCCGAATTTTGTTTTCAGGAACCTCATATGCAGCGAAAGAGAAGATATTTGAAGAATTCAACAACATTCAACACCCATCCATCAAGCATTCATCAATTTCATTCATCCATTTAGGGCTTGGAAGACATTGAAGAGCAATAACAGATTACCGACTGAAGATTGGCTTGTACCCCTCCCTTGGGGTTGGGTATGATTTCATGTTGTTTTCATGTCTTTGCATAAGCTTCAATATATCATTTATTCATGCTTTAGATCACTTTGCATCTTGATTTAGAGCATTTACATTATCCTTTACAAGCAATTAGGTTTTACTTTCTAGGTTGCTCTAGTTTGCTTACTTGCATTTTAGGATCTTGCACACACACAAGGTCTGCACACACAATACTTTTACAATACAACTTGGCTATTCGTGGAGGTGGAAATCACCGAAGTGGGGGTTTGACTAAGGCAAAACCCTATATAGCCGCCCACCACACCTTTTCAGATATTAGTGCAGATTTTGAGATTCGGACGACTCCGCAAGTTGCAGATCCGACGGAAGCAGACTGATACAGACCTTCCCACCAAGTTGTAGAGAAAAAGACCAGAAAAGGGGCGTGGGGCACCCTAGTCCTACCAGGACAGGGGCGCTGGGCACCCTAGTCCCTAGGACCGAGGCGCTGGGCACCCTGGTCCCCTTGACAGACAACAATTTTTGACATTTCCAATAGTTTTCCAGGTTGCAAAACAGCAGTTTCAGGAGCAGTTTCCGGGACAGAATCAGGACAGTGGCACCCGTGCCCTCGTCCCAAACATTTTCACTCAAATTTTGACTCTGGGTACGTATCTGCATTCTGGTTTTGTCCTTGTTTTTACAGCTTTTCATTGTTTAATCTTAATTCTACAATCTTATTACTAGTTCATACTTGCACTTTGGAGTTAGGACTTGAACTTGTATCATTTTATCTTTTCAATTACAACAAAGGAATAGAAATCCTAATAGGTAGCCCATGGCTCTCTCTTTCATAAAAAGAATTAGCCAATTATGTGATACCTCTAGGCTCTTTCGTATTCCGTAATGTGTGTCAAAAGGTAGGATTAGGGCATGTTAACCTAGTCTTGCTTTTTTTCCCTACACATTTTGGTGAACCCGACGTGAATCGAATCATTGTTTTCTCTTGCATTGCATTTGTTAGATCTAGATCTAGATTTAGTGTGTTTTCATTTCATTTTCATTAAAAATAAAAAAAAGATATAGAAAAAAAAAAAAGAAAAAAAAAAGAGTGTGTTTCTTTGTTTCTTTGCATTGTGTGTTTAAATTTTATGCAACTTTTGTTTCAAAATGTCAGATCTTTATTTGCAAGATGTTCATGTTTATGATGATGTATGCAATTATGTTGATTATGAGTTTAGCCAAGATGAATTAGATGAAGCTTTGGATGAGTTTTTGAGCCCCAAAGATACCAAACCTTCATTTTACCAAAGACTCATAAACCTTGTTACTATGCCATTCCGTTGTGATGAGAAAGATAAGTCGAATGGTTCCTCTCAAGGGTACATTCCTATCAACTCTTCCACTAAATCTAGTAACATGGTTGTTTTCAATAATCCCCTCTATGAAGAGATGTCTCCTTTTGAATCAAAAGATAAACCTTTTAATAGATATGATCATGCTTTGTTGGATGATGCTCTTGATGACTTTGTGGCTTTATCGAAATCTCTAAACAAGAACAAAACTTCTAAACTAGTTAACATGATAAACCTGAATGAGTGTAATATGCCTCTCTTTGAAGTCCAAGGTGCTTATCCTTCTCCCACCTCTGAAGTTCCTAAATCACCTCTCCTTACTGTCCAAGGACGGTATGGTCATGATTCCTTTCTTACTCTGAATAAACCTATCATCACTGTGCAAGGAAGAAATCCTATAAGTCCTTATAGTTATGCCAAGCAATTAACTAGAGAGAGTTATCATGCGGTTTCCCATACTTATCATACTAGAAATAATAGGCAGCCTAATCCCCCTCCTGTTACTCCAGTTTCTCTTCCTAATCCTCAACCAATTCTTCCGCAAGCTCCACGTATTTCACAAGTTCTTAGTAAGGAATATGATCTCATAGAACAACTTAAACCTACTATACCTGGATCTCCCTCATGCCAGTAGGGATCATGATATGGTAGCATTTGTGACTGGGAACTACTAGGCTCCCCACGCTCAAATAATATGTGCACGATGGGTGTAGGCTGGCCCGTGCTAGAAACAGGTCTCCGTATCGCCTCATGTTCCCCCTTTTGGGGAATAAGAGGAGGATCCAAGGCTATGGTATCATCTCCTGAATGGTGGGGAGCTGCATTTGACTCCTCCTCATCATCTCTATCCTCCTCCTCCTCATCATCCTCATCCTCGTCTGCATCCTCACCTGCATCCTCGTTCTCCTCATCTCTATCTATGTCATCCTCCTCTCCCTCCTCCTCCTCCTTGGGACTAGGTTGATCTCCTATGGGTGGATCAGGATCTCATGCCTCCTCATGACCCTCTCCCTCCTCTGACTCCTCCGATCTGGATCCCTGATCCTCATCTCGGTCTCAATGTCTCCATGGGCCTGGATGGCCTGTCGGGTAATCTGGTGGAAAGATAGGCCCTGGGTATGATCTCACAAACCATGAGAGATACCTGCGCTGTGCTCTAGGCTCTACGGAGTAATCAGTGACCAATCCTTGATCGGATCCCTCTATATCTATAGTCTCAATGTCATCTATCGTCGGTCTCACTATTGCTCTAGGTCTGGGAAGGACTCGTGAGTGTCGAGTATAGATGGGTACATCGGCTGGAACACACTACTCTAGCCCAAACTACCTCCGTACTCAGTCAAAGTAGAATGGGACTATGATATGTGAGTATCATCCCCGCAGTAGGTAGTTCCTCTGTAAGCATGCTAACTGTCTCTCCATCCCATCCCATCTGTGCATCCACAGATATGGTCTCCATACTATCACCTCGGCTATTAATCTATCAAGTATCACTCTCCAATATAGCAGATCTCCAAATCTCCACTCGCTGGTAAGTGGATAAGCCAACACCCTAGGTCGCTCGCTAGCCGTACTCATTGGGTAGCCGACAGGCCTGGTGCATGTGAAGTGCTCAAATATCCACACCTGCAGAAGTGTGCATGTCATCAAGCTACAACCCTTTCCAAGCACATACTCCTCGAGGTCATGATAGAGATGTGCAAGCATACTCCGACCCCAAGCATATACTCTCCTATGTCTCTCCATAGCTCTGATGCACCATGTGAGACCCCCATGCATGTGCATACCTCGCCCGTTAGGACAAACAGCTAGTGCAATGATGGCAATCATAAGACGTCTCATAAGGGGCACCTCTCCTATAGGATGTAAGAGCCAGCTGACCATGATGCAACCTCTCATCTCGCTCGGCATGACTCTCCCTATGCAGTATACCTGCTCCCTCTGATGGTCCTCAGCTGACCGATCGATCACATATGTCACAGTAGCTCCTCTGATAGGTAGGTGAAGTATGCGGTACACATCCTCAAGTGTAACCGTCATCTCTCCTACTGGAAGATGGAATGTACATGTGTCACGATCCCATCGCTCCATAAGTGCCATCAGCATCACAGGATGAAATCGAATGGCCAGCATAAGAATCATATACCACAAACCTACTATAGATAATGTGTCTCTCTCTGCCTGAGTCAGCCAGGGAATCTGATCTCACAAACTGCGAAGAGTCTACCCCACCGTATGCTCTCTCATGTATGGGAGACCCTGCAACACAAAAACATAAGTATAATCAATACTCAATCATCAAAATCATTCATGCAAATTGTCGAACATTGTATGCTAAACCTGACATCCCTCACCAAGTCCTGATTGGGACCATGGCGCCCTGAGAGGACCATGGCGCCCTGTCGGGGACCATGGCGCCCTGTCAGAGACCATAGCACCCTAAGGGGACCATGGTGCCCACCAGGGACCATGGCCCCCTGAAAGGACCATGGCACCCCATAGGGACCATGGCACCCCATAGGGACCATGGTGCCCTGGGTGGGACCCAGGGTTAGATTCCAGGGCCCGCATTCGATCACAGAAAGTCAAAGTCAACAGAAATGCAGAAAGTCAAAGTTAAAGTTCAGTCAACTCACCTCGTCCAGTGCCTCGTCATCGATCACGACCTATCGCATGATCTCAATCATCGTGGGATGCTGTGGTCATTGTGAGGGCATGATGATGGCTATGTGGGCTCCACTGCAATGAACAATACTCAGAAATCAACAAAGTGACAAACGCAAATGTCACCTTCAAGGTATTTACTTTCATTCCTTTACCTTGACTTTCAAAACCCTAATTTTCCTCTATCACTCATTTCATCATAACTTGAGTTTGGGAGATGCGATTTTCGAACCGTTTGTTGGGTAGGAATCGTATTTTCATTCCCTTACTCCCTTAATGTTCAAAAATGTGCTCTGATGAAGCCTTTGTAGTGAACATCTCTCATCAATAACCTCTCACATAAATTGTCGTAAGTAAACATGCTATCCTATTTCACCTCACTAATAAGCAAGCCGAAACAGGGGGGGCATATAGCTACTCACAAATTTCATCACCTTCCTTAGTAAGCATTAGGTGATTTTATGATCTAATGTGTGTTTTGTAGGGTGCGGTTCCTAACTGTGTACTGCAGATACCGCTGGGGGCTTCGTCTGACAACTTATGGATATATCCTTTTTCAAATAATGTTTACTTTCCTGTACTTTAGCTTGCATATGCATGTAGTACTCATATGACCGCTAAAGTGGGGGCTAAATGTACCATCATAAATTGTACGCACTGGCTAGGGCGGTACAATTTCACACCTAGTTTAGCACCCGCCTTGGCACATTTTACATTTTGCATTGCATTTCCCCTTTAGCACTTAATTAATCAAATTAATTAGGTCTAAGGTCCTATTTCATCATTTTCCACATCATAAAGTTGGGCCCTTTCATTAAAGTGTGCCCTTTTCATTTTATTCCTCCAATACATCATTCAATCAAAAACCCTAATTAAGTCCTATTTTGAACTTGGGGGTTTGATTTCGGGGGTCAAAACATCTCGAAATCACCTGTAACTTCAGGATTATCTCTAAAATCATCATATCCGATGGCCCTGAAAATTTGGTGAGAAGTTGTCGGGACCGTGGCGCCCGGAGTGCACACGGTCCCAGACATTTTTCCTGAAATTTTAGGAATGTGACCCAATCATAAAATAAAGCTTAACCCCAAGAAATTGGCGGGGGATTCAATCTCTAGGTCGGCCAAAAGTTGAAATTACGACCTAGGGTTTCATACATAAGAGCTCTCTTTCTTCATTTGAAAGGATCCGAATTTTGTTTTCAGGAACCTCATATGCAACAAAAGAGAAGATATTTGAAGAATTCAACAACATTCAACACCCATCCATCAAACATTCATCAATTTCATTCATCCATTTAGGGCTTGGAAGACATTGAAGAGCAATAACAGATTACCGACTGAAGATTGGCTTGTACCCCTCCCTTGGGGTTGGGTATGATTTCATGTTGTTTTCATGTCTTTGCATAAGCTTCAATATATCATTTATTCATGCTTTAGATCACTTTGCATCTTGATTTAGAGCATTTACATTATCCTTGACAGGCAATTAGGGTTTACTTTCTAGGTTGCTCTAGTTTGCTTACTTGCATTTTAGGATCTTGCACACACACAAGGTCTGCACACACAATACTTTTACAATACAACTTGGCTATTTATGGAGGTAGAAATTACCGAAGCGGGGGTTTGACTAAGGCAAAACCCTATATAGCTGCCCACCACACCTTTTCAGATATTAGTGCAGATTTCGAGATTCAGACGACGCCGCAAGTTGCAGATCTGATGGAAGTAGACTGAGACAGACCTTCCCACCAAGTTGTAGAGCAAAAGACCAGGATAGGGGTGTGGGTCACCCTAGTCCTGCCAGGACAGGGGTGCTGGGCACCCTGGTCCCTGGGACAGAGGCACTGGGCACCCTGGTCCCCCTGATAGACAACAATTTTTGACATTTCGGACAGTTTTCTAGGTTGCAAAACAGCAGTTTCAGGAGCAGTTTCCGGGACAAAATCAGGACAGTGGCGCCCGTGCCCCCATCCCGAACATTTTCACTCAGATTTTGACTCCGGGTACGTATCTGCATTCTGGTTTTGTCCTTGTGTTTACAGCTTTTCATTGTTTAATCTCAATTATGCAATCTTATTACTAGTTCATACTTGCACTTTGGAGTTAGGAATTGAACTTGTATCATTTTATCTTTTCAATTACAACAAAGGAATAGAAATCCTAATAGGTAGCCCATGGCTCTCTCTTTCACAAAAAGAAGTAGCCAATTATGTGATACCTCTAGGCTCTTTCGTATTCCGTAATGTGTGTCAAAAGGTAGGATTAGGGCATGTTAACCTAGTCTCGCTTTTTTTCCCTACACATTTTGGTGAACCCGACTTGAATCGAATTATTGTTTTCTCTTGCATTGCATTTGTTAGATCTAGATCTAGATTTAGTGTGTTTTCATTTCATTTTCATTAAAATGAAAAAAAAGATATAGGAAAAAAAAAAAGAAAAAAAAAAGAGTGTGTTTCTTTGTTTCTTTGCATTGTGTGTTTAAATTATATGCAACTTTTGTTTCAAAATGTCAGATCTTTATTTGCAAGATGTTCATGTTTATGATGATGTATGCAATTATGTTGATTATGATTTTAGCGAAGATGAATTAGATGAAGCTTTGGATGAGTTTTTGAACCCTAAAGATACCAAACCTTCATTTTACTGAAGACTCATAAACCTTGTTACTATGCCATTCCATTGTGATGAGAAAGATAAGTCGAATGGTTCCTCTCAAGGGTACATTCCTATCAACTCTTCCACTGAATCTAGTAACACGGTTGTTTTCAATAATCCCCTCTATGAAGAGATGTCTCCTTTTGAATCAAAAGATAAACCTTTTAATAGATATGATCATGCTTTGTTGGATGATGCTCTTGATGACTTTGTGGCTTTATCGAAATCTCTAAACAAGAACAAAACTTCTAAACTAGTTAACATGATAAACCTGAATGAGTGTAATATGCCTCTCTTTGAAGTCCAAGGTGCTTATCCTTCTCCCACCTCTCAAGTTCCTAAATCACCTCTCCTTACTGTCCAAGGAGGGTATGGTCATGATTCCTTTCTTACTCCGAATAAACCTATCATCATTGTGCAAGGAAGAAAACCTATAAGTCCTTATAGTTATGCCAAGCAATTAACTAGAGAGAGTTATCATGCGGTTGCCCATACTTATCATACTAGAAATAATAGGCAGCCTAATCCTCCTCCTGTTACTCCAGTTTCTCTTCCTAATCCTCAACCAATTCTTCCGCAAGCTCCACGTATTTCACAAGTTCTTAGTAAGGAATATGATCTCATAGAACAACTTAAAGCTACCCCTACTAAGATATCCCTTTGGGATTTAATCCAAACTTCTTCTGCTCATCACGGAATGTTACAATATGCCTTGAAAGATTTGAATGTTCCTCCACCAAATACATCTAGTAATATAGCATCTTTGGTTAACTCTGTGATGAATCCTAAAGCTCAAATTGTGTTTACTCAAGATGAGCTGCCTACTAGTGAAATTGAACATCAATATGATCCCTTGATGATTGTGGTTATCATGAAAGACACTGCTATAAGACGAACACTAGTAGATAATGGCTCTGGCCTTAATGTGTGTAGCATTAATCTATTGCATAAGATGAATGTGGATACATCCCTCATTGAGCCTGACTCTCGTCCAATTCGAGGCTTTGACAATGTGGCTAAGACTTCATTAGGTATTATCACCTTACCCCTCACAGTGGGTCATGTTACTTTGCCTACTCCTATCCATGTTATGTCGGGAAATTTAACATACAACTTGTTATTAGGGAGACCTTGGATTCACAGTATGCAAGTTGTCCCCTCTACATTGCATAGACAAGTTAAATTTATTTATAACAATAAGAGATATACCTTGATAGGTGATACTAATTTCCAAGCTTGTTTACGAACATCTACTTCCAAAGGGGGTTCTTCTAAGCCTTCCTCGTCTAGTGATGACTCTTTAAACAAGATACTTATCGATGAATCCTCGCTCTCTGATGATCAAAATTCTTTGGATGAGTCTGGAGCTCCTGAAGAAGATTCTTCTCGACTTGAATCTACACATAAGAAGGATTTTGATCCTGAGAAGGTTCTCACAGAAGACGATTGGGGATCTCTTGACTTTAATCCCACCTTTGTAGGTGAATATAAGATTCCTTCTAGAGAGCTTAAAGTTGAAAAGAAGGAAGAAGCTAAAAATCAGTCAATCTTACCTAAACCTATGAGCAATAATTTCGTGGCCACTTCTCAAACTTCTTCTCCTCATACCTCTAATTCTGAAGAGTTTGATTCTTTGTCTTATGAAAAACCACCTTCTCTTTCTGAAATGGTTGATCGTTATGGTCGTGGCTTTCATATTCTAGCTAAGCATGGGTATAATGGAAATGGCTGTGGCGCTCACGAACAAGGAATAAAGGTTCCTCTAGAGAATAATCTTTAAGATATGATCTTTGGACTTGGTTATAATCCCTACAAGCACACTAAAGCTTCTAAGAGACCATGTATTAGTGTTAATGCTATTTCCACATCTCTATCAATGCAACACCCCGAGTATATTGATGGGGATCCTTCGTGTGCCTGTGCTTTGGATGTCTTTTCTACCGATGATGCTTTAGTTGAGTTTTTAGGAGCATATGATACTCTTCCTCATTATCATCACAATAGGGGATTCCCTTATTGTTTGAACACTGAAGCCTATTTTAGAAAAGAGATTGATAATGATGAGATTGTGAAAGAATTCCCTCAGTTAAAGGATACTCCTCAACAAAGTAATCTTATTATAAGTGACACCACTGATGTTAAGATGGATCCTTGCAATGAAGAAAAGGTTATTAAAATTGGAAAGTGTTTGGATGAAGAAGAACAAAAACAATATGCAGATTTATTGCATGAATTCCCTGAGATCTTTGCTTGGACATACTCTGACATGCCTGGTATAGATCCTAAGATTGTTACTCATAATATTGTCTTAGTTCCCGATGCTAAGCCCGTGAAACAAAAGATTCGGAAAATTAATCCTAAGGTAGCTTTGCTTGTTAAGGCTGAGATCGAAAAATTATTGGAGGCTGGATTTATCCGCCCTATTGATTATTCCTCGTGGATTTCAAATATTTTCGCTATGGCTAAACCAAATAATAAAATAAGAATGTGTACCGATTTTCGAGATTTAAATAAGGCTTCTTTAAAAGATGATTTCCCTCTCCCAAACATTGACATGATAGTTGATTCCACGGCAGGACATGCCTTGTTATCCTTCATGGATGGTTTTTCAGGATACAATCAAATTTTCATTAATCCTCAAGATCAATTCAAAACCGCTTTCACCACTCCTTGGGGTACGTTTTGTTGGATAATGATGCCTTTTGGACTTAAAAATGCCGACGCAACTTATCAACGAGCGATGACCCTTATCTTTCATGATCATATGCATAAGATTTTAGAGGATTATGTTGATGATATTTTAGCTAAATCCACTCTTCGTATAGATCATATTAAGATTCTTCGTCAAATCTTTGAAAGAATTCATAAATATCACATGTGCTTGAATCCCCGAAAATGTGTGTTCGGTGTGGATAGTGGAAAACTATTAGGATTCATAGTTTCGCATTGTGGGATTGAGGTGGACACTAAGAAAATAGATGCTATTGTCAACATGCCACCTCCTAGAAATGTGTCTCAACTTAAAAGCTTACAAGGAAAGATTCAAGCTATTCGTAGGTTCGTATCTCAACTTGCGGATCGTACCTTTCCTTTTACTCAACTTCTCAAAAAGAATATCACTTTTCAGTGGAACGAAGATTGTCAGCAAGCATTTGAAGATTTAAAAGTATATTTGGCTACTCCACCTATCCTTCAACCTGCCGAACCTTCTAAACCCTTCCTTCTTTATATAGTTGCTTCCTCTCATGCTCTCGCAGCATTGCTGGCACAACATGATAAAGATGGTAAGGAATGTCTGATTTATTATATAAGTCGTACCTTACTCGATTATGAGACCTGATATTCTGCGATAGAAAGACAATGCTTGGCCTTGGTGTTTGTGACTCAGAAATTGAGACATTATCTTTTAAATTCAGAAGTCCACGTCATGGTAAAGTTTGATCCGTTGAAGCATCTTTTCTCTAAAACTGATTTATCAGGACGCCTAGCTAAGTGGGTTATGATGTTAACTGAATTTGACCTTAAATTTGTTTCACAAAGAGCAATTAAAGGGCAAGCATTGACCAATCACTTAGTTGAGGCCCCTTCACCTTTCTCCTTCCCTAACCCTGAGTCTTTTCCTGATGATTTCATTCTCTGTACAGAGAAAGATGAAACTTGGGAGTTATATTTTGATGGCTCTAAGTGTCATATGGGATCGGGGGCAGGTGTTGTCCTAATTTCTCCTACAAAGAAATCTATTCCCTTATCTTATCGTCTCAATTTCCTATGTACCAATAACATTGCTAAGTATGAGGCCCTTATAGGAGGAATAAAAGTGGCCTTGGCTTTGAATATAAAACACATACATATTTATGGAGATTCTCAATTGATTATAAGACAAGTAACAGGACTGTATCAAGCAAAACAAGACAAATTATCACAATATAAAGACCTTGCTATCTCTTTGTTACAAAAATTCGATTCTTATACCATGGAACCTGTTCCTCAAAAAGATAATTGACATGCGGATGCAATGGCATGTGTGGCTTCTCTTGTATCTTTAGAGGACCCTATGGTTGATCTTAAATTTGTTATTCATAACCTCATTTCTCTAGCTATTATAGATGATTCTATCTTGGTGACATGTTGTGACTTTATAGACTCAGATGAATGGTATTCGCATATCGTAAGATACTTGATCGATGGTACCTTTCCTGATTCTGCCAATAGGAACACTAGGGCTAGGGTCCGCAAGTTGTCTGCTAGATATATCATTCTTTCTAATGTTCTTTACCGAAGGGGTTATAATGGTCTTCTCCTTCGTTGTCTTAACAAATCGGAAATCCCTGTTGCTCTTGAAGAGGCACATTCAGGTGCCTGTTGGGGGCATTTTGGAGGCAAATCCTTGGTTCAAAGATTACTTCACATGGGATACTATTGGAAAACTATGCAGCAGGATTCT
The DNA here is from genome assembly GCF_030272615.1 of Cryptomeria japonica. Lineage (NCBI taxonomy): Eukaryota > Viridiplantae > Streptophyta > Pinopsida > Cupressales > Cupressaceae > Cryptomeria > Cryptomeria japonica. The sequence goes on along the minus strand of NC_081411.1, from coordinate 326,689,016 downwards.
TTTTCATTTGTTAAGAAATGTCATCAATGTCAACAACACAATAATCTGATTCATGCTCCTGCCCAAGAACTTCGTTCTCAAGCAGCTTCATGGCCTTTCTCCGCATGGAGTTTGGATCTCATCGGTAAAATCTCTCCTCCTTCATCTCAAGGACACACCTTCATTATAACCGCAACAGATTACTTTACAAAGTGGGTAGAAGCTATTCCCCTTCATTCTACTACTGCTGAAGTGATTTGTCAATTTCTTCTAGAGAACATTATTTCTCGATTCGGGATACCTTCCACTATAATCTCAGATAATGGGACATCATTTAAGAACAAGGACGTGAAGAAATTCCTCGAGAAATATCATATCAAACATCGATTTTCTACACCATACTATCCTCAATCAAATGGTCAAGCCGAATCATCCAATAAGATAATTGAACAAATTCTTCACAAAACCGTGAATAAGCATGGTAAGGATTGGAGTACTCAGCTAATCTATGCTCTTTGGGCCTACCGAACGATTGTATGAATTGCTACAGGAACTACCCCTTATAATCTTGTTTATGGTGCTGACGCTATTATGCCTTTAGAGTTAGAGATTCCATCACTTAGGGTTTCTCTCAAAGGTATAGTAGATGATGACTCTTATAGGGAACAAAGACTTCAACAGCTTGAGATGCTTGAAGAACAGCGTATAAACGCTCTTGAGCATATTCAAGCATATCACAAAACTCTACAACGAAGCTATAATGATAAGGTTATTCAACGTTCCTTCTCAGTAGGTGACTTAGTCCTCTATGAGAATCAACGCAATGTGAATGCCTTACCTACAGAAAAGGGAAAATTTAGTCCTAATTGGCTTGGACCGTATATCATTATTGAAGATTATGGATCCGGTGCTTACAAAATAGTGGATGTAGACGGTATGCCTCTTAAAGAACCTATCAATGCTATGCACTTGCGTAGATACTATGCTTAATTCCTCATTCCTTATCTTTCATTTCATCTAACTTCTTTTCAGTTCTTCAAAATTGGATAATATGTTAGTATATCTTTGTTAGAGCAAATAGAATTAAGTGATGTTGTGTTTAATCTATATTGCTTCATTCATGGCAAGCGTGTTTCTTGGTTTGTCTTGAATTCATTTATGTAAATTGTAAAAGATTTACATTTCCATTATGCTAGCATATTATATAATGTTTTTATGTGTTAAGTAGAATCATATCATGTTGTGTTTAAGTTTAAAATTAAATCACATTAGTTATATGATTCTTAGGCTTAACGCATATTTCTTCTCTATCATCAATGTAGTACTTGATTAAATATTTTAATTAAGTCACACATGTATCAATTTAATCATGGAGCATTGAGAAATCAATCACATGGAAATTAAATTCAGAACATACATGTACATCTACCAAATGTATTAACTTTAATCAAAATAAATACTGTTTTAGGCATTAAAGATAACACGTTTGAGACAAAGAGAAGCATGTATATATATATATATATATATATATATATATATATATATATGTGGATTGTATACAAATATAGGTCACTATACATCCAAAATGTGACCTATCTTATATCATTAGATCATCTCCTATCCCTAGGGCTAGTGGCTGGAGAGTGACGACTAGACGCTCCCTCCTGATCTAGCCGTGAAGGTGGACCCATAGGTGTATAGCGCGATATAGACCGCGAATGACTCCAAGAGGAACTCCTACAATCCCTATCCATAAGGATCGCACGATAGGAGGTAGCCTCGGCTTGAGCTGCTGCTAGATCTCGCTGTGCCCGCTGAAGGTTCTCTGATAGAACTCTCTCTCTCTCCCTCCATATGTCCACCTGTACTCGAAATGGGGAAAACAAATCATCATGCCGACCCGCATTCCCTTGAGGTCTATAAGCAACCTGTGAGGAACTAGGGATCTGTGCTGTCATGGAAATATCTATCACTACTTGCTGAATCAAGGAACGCCACTCCTGCACATTAGCTGTAGCAGTAGAACAGATTTTCGTATTAGTACCATTTTAGATCATCAAACATTAATCAATCAATATAAACCTACTATACCTGGATCTCCCTCACGCCAGTAGGGATCATGATATGGTAGCATTTGTGACTGGGAACTACTAGGCTCCCCACGCTCAAATAATCTGTGCACGATGGGTGTAGGCTGACCCGTGCTAGAAATAGGTCTTCGTATCACCTCATGTTCCCCCTTTTGGGGAATAAGAGGAGGATCCAAGGCTATGGTATCATCTCCTGAATGGTGGGGAGCTGCATTTGACTCCTCCTCATCATCTCTATCCTCCTCCTCCTCATCATCCTCATCCTCGTCTGCATCCTCACCTGCATCCTCGTTCTCCTCATCTCTATCTATGTCATCCTCCTCTCCCTCCTCCTCCTCCTCAGCACTAGGCTGATCTCCTATGGGTGGATCAGGATCTCCTGCCTCCTCATGACCCTCTCCCTCCTCTGACTCCTCCGATCTGGATCCCTGATCCTCATCTCGGTCTCCATGTCTCCATGGGCCTGGATGGCCTGTCGGGTAATCTGGTGGAAAGATAGGCCCTGGGTATGATCTCACAAACCATGAGAGATACCTGCGTTGTGCTCCAGGCTCTACGGAGTAATCAGTGACCAATCCCTGATCGGATCCCTCTATATCTGTAGTCTCGATGTCATCTATCGTCGGTCTCGCTACTGCTCTAGGTCTGGGAAGGACTCGTGAGTGTCGAGTATAGATGGGTACATCGGCTAGAACACACTACTCTAGCCCAAGCTACCTCCGTACTCAGTCAAAGTAGAATGGGACTATGATATGTGAGTATTGTCCCCGCAGTAGGCAGTTCCTCTGTAAGCATGCTAACTGTCTCTCCATCCCATCCTATCTGTGCATCCGAAGATATGGTCTCCATACTGTCACCTCGGCTGTTAATCTATCAAGTATCACTCTCCAATATAGCAGATCTCCAAATCTCCACTCGCTGGTAAGTGGATAAGCCAACACCCTAGGTCGCTCGCTAGCCGTACTCATCGGGTAGCCGACAGGCCTGGTGCATGTGAAGTGCTCAAATATCCACACCTGCAGAAGTGTGCATGTCATCAAGCTGCAACCCTGTCCAAGGACATACTCCGACCCCAAGCATATACTCTCCTATGTCTCTCCATAGCTCTGATGCACCATGTGAGACCCCCATGCATGTGCGTACCTCACCCGTTAGGGCAAACAACTAGTGCAATGATGGCAATCATAGGACGTCTCATAAGGGGCACCTCTCCTATAGGATGTAAGAGCCAGCTGACCATGATGCGACCTCTCATCTCGCTCGGCATGACTCTCCCTATGTAGTATACCTGCTCCCTCTGATGGTCCTCCGCTGACCGATCGGTCGCGTATGTCACAGTAGCTCCTCTAATAGGTAGGTGAAGTATGCGGTACACATCCTCAAGTGTAACCATCATCTCTCCTACTGGAAGATGGAATATACATGTGTCAGGATCCCATCGCTCCATAAGTGCCATCAGCATCACAAGATGAAATCGAATGGCCAGCATAAGAATCATATACCACAAACCTACTATAGATAATGTATCTCTCTCTGCCTGAGTCAGTCGGGGAATCTAATCTCGCAAACTGCGAAGAATCTACCCCACCGTATGCTCTCTCATGTATGGGAGACCCTGCAACACAAAAACATAAGTATAATCAATACTCAATCATCAAAATCATTCATGCAAACTGTCGAACATCGTATGCTAAACCTGACATCCCTCGCCAAGTCCTGATTGGGACCATGGTGCCCTGAGAGGACCATGGCGCCCTGTCGGGGACCATGGCGCCCTGTCAGGGATCATAGCACCCTGAGGGGACCATGGCGCCCTGTCGGGGACCATGGCGCCCTGTCAGGGATCATAGCACCCTGAGGGGACCATGGTGCCCCACAGGGACCATGGTGCCCTGAAAGGACCATGGAGCCCCACAGGGACCATGGCGCCCTGGGTGGGACCCAGGGTCAGATTCCAGGGCCCGCATTGGATCACAGAAAGTCAAAGTCAATAGAAATGTAGAAAGTCAAAGTTAAAGTTCAGTCAACTCACCTCGTCCAGTGGCTCGTCATCGATCATGACCTGTCGCATGATCTCAGTCCTCATGGGACGCTGCGGTCGTCGTGAGGGCATGATGATGGCTATGTGGGCTCTGCTGCAATGAACAATACTCAGAAATCAACAAAGTGACAAATGCAAATGTCACCTTCAAGGTATATACTTTCATTCCTTTACCTTTAGTTTCAAAACACTAATTTTCCTCTATCACTCATTTCATCATAACTTGAGTTTGGGAGATGCGATTTTCAAACCGTTTGTTGGGTAGGAATCATATTTTCATTCCCTTACTCCCTTGATGTTCAAAATTGTACTCTAATGAAGCCTTTGTAGTGAACATCTCTCATCAATAACCTCTCACATAATTTGTCGTAAGTAAACATGCTATCCTGTTTCACCTCACTAATAAGCAAGCCGAAATAGGGGGGGCATATACCTACTCACAAATTTCATCACCTTCCTTAGTAAGCATTAGGTGATTTTGTGATCTAACGTGTGTTTTGTAGGGTGCGGTTCCTAACTGTGTATTGCAGATACCGCTGGGGGCTTCGTCCGACAACTTATGGATATATCCTTTTTCAAATAATGTTTACTTTCCTATACTTTAGCTTGCATATGCACGTAGTACTCATATGACCGCTAAAGTGGGGGCTAAATGTAGCATCATAAATTGTACGCATTGGCTAGGGCGGTACAATTTCACATCTAGTTTAGCACCCGCCTTGGCTTATTTTACATTTTGCATTGCATTTCCCCTTTAGCACTTAATTAATCAAATTAATTAGGTCTAAGGTCCTATTTCATCATTTTCCAGATCATAAAGCTGGGCCCTTTCGTTAAAGCATGCCCTTTTCATTTTATTTCTCCAATACATCATTCAATCAAAAACCCTAATTAAGTCCTATTTTGAACTTGGGGGCTTGATTTCGGGGGTCAAAACATCTCAAAATCACTTGTAACTTCGGGATTATCTCTAAAATCATCATATCCGATGGCCCTGAAAATTTGGTGAAAAGTTGTCAAGACCGTGGCGCCCGGAGTGCACACAGTCCCGGACATTTTTCCCGAAATTTTATTAGCGCGACCCAATCATAAAATAAAGCTTAACCCCAAGAAATTGGCAGGGGATTCAATCTCTAGGTCGGCCAAAAGTTGAAATTACGACCTAGGGTTTCATACATAAGAGCTCTCTTTCTTCATTTGAAAGGATCCAAATTTTGTTTTTAGGAACCTCATATGCAGCGAAAGAGCATATCTTTGAAGACTTCAACAACATTTAACACCCATCCATCAAGCATTCATCAATTTCATTCATCCATTTAGGGCTTGGAAGACATTGAAGAGCAATAAGAGATTACCGACTGAAGATTGGCTTGTACCCCTCCCTTGGGGTTGGGTATGATTTCATGTTGTTTTCATGTCTTTGCATAAGCTTCAATATATCATTTATTCATGCTTTAGATCACTTTGCATCTTGATTTAGAGCATTTATATTATCCTTTACAAGCAATTAGGGTTTACTTTCTAGGTTGCTCTAGTTTGCTTACTTGCATTTTAGGATCTTGCACACACACAAGGTCTGCACACACAATACTTTTACAATACAACTTGGCTATTCATGGAGGTGGAAATCACCAAAGCGGGGGTTTGACTAAGGTAAAACCCTATATAGCCGCCCACCACACCTTTTCAGATATTAGTGCAGATTTCGAGATTCGTACGATGCCGCAAGTTGTAGATCCGACGGAAGCAGACTGAGACAGACCTTCCCACCAAGTTGCAAAGCAAAGGACCAGAACAGGGGCATGGGGCACCCTGGTCCTGCCAGGACAGGGGCGCTAGGCGCCCTGGTCCCTAGGACAGAGGCGTTGGGCACCCTAACAGACAACAATTTTTGACATTTCCGACAGTTTTCCAAGTTGCAAAACTGTAGTTTTAGGAGCAGTTTCCGAGACAGAATCAGGACAGTGGCGCCCGCGCCCCCGTCTCAAACATTTTCACTCAGATTTTGACTCCGGGTACGTATCTGCATTCTAGTTTTGTCCTTGTGTTTACAGCTTTTCATTGTTTAATCTCAATTCTGCAATCTTATTACTAGTTCATACTTGCACTTTGGAGTTAGAACTTGAACTTGTATCATTTTATCTTTTCAATTACAACAAAGGAATAGAAATCCTAATAGGTAGCCCGTTGCTCTCTCTTTCACAAAAAGAAGTAGCCAATTGTGTGATACCTCTAGGCTCTTTCGTATTCCGTAATGTGTGTCAAAAGGTAGGATTAGGGCATGTTAACCTAGTCTCGCTTTTTTCCCCTACACAATTCATATGATCAAGTTATCCTTGATTGTATTAGCCATTGACTATGCATTCATCTAGTATCAGTTATCCAATTATCACTTACCATCCTTTATCATTTCATACATACATTTATCTATCCATTAGCTAAAAAGTGCATTCATCCATTCTAGTGTGTCTTATTATATCCATTTTATGTTACTTAGGTTTCATTTTAGATTGCATTCATTATCCCTTTTTAATTGCATTAAGGTGCAGTTATTAACCATAAGTTGCATTATTATTTCATTATCATTTTACGTCATCATATTTAGGCGTTTAGCATCATAAAAACCATTTGTTTTCAACATTGGGTCTATACATTATACATATGCATTCAATTAGAAATCATCATATAAACATTTGTACTTTACATTTGTTTATCCATGTCATATTCATTTAATGCCATCTAGATGCATTTACATATAGATAAATCATTCATTTAAAATGCATTGCATTAACATCATTGCATATCATTATCTCATCCTTGTATTAATATATCATACAAGATACTATCTATAACATTATGTCATCATATGCATTACACCATCATCATGGCATTACATACATAAAGAAATACATCAAAACCAATCATGCATATATAAACCTGCATTCACATGTTAGTATCCAACATCATACATCATCATAAAGCATGCATGTAAATAGCACATAGGCATCATCTCATAAAGGCATACATGTACAAGTATCCATCTAAGCATAAATCATCATCCTACATAACATCCATACATATCAAACATGCATACCAAAAATGGGATCTCCTCATATATATATATATATATATATATCATCTCATGTATCAGAGTACAATGAAGTCCAAAAAATCGGCTACCAAGAGCCATCCAAGATATAGACCAAAATGACAAAAATCAAAATACATACAAAGTGCTCTCTCAGATGCCACTTTGCCCAGATGCTGCACCCCCATCTCCACCTGCTCCCCCATTGGTCTCTGCACCACCTGATCTATCTCCCTGTGGAGGACCCATCAAACCCCCACTAGCCCCTGCACCTCCTGATCTATCTCTCCGTGGAGGACCCATCACACCCCCACTACTCTGCATCCTTTGAGATCTCTTTGATCTAGTCTGCCACATCTGTGAATAGCTTAATGTCCACTGACTAGTTGGCACGACCTGCTCATATAATCCCCGCCAATACTCTATCTCAACCTGAGCCCATCCAAACTGTCTCATCACCTCCCCTGTAGGACCCTGTTCTCCTACTCCAACCCAGACTCTCTCCTATAGCTCTGCTAACCTCTTCACTGTACTATCCCTCTCTTGCAGCACTACACTTAGCTCTAACTCTCATGCAAATAGCTACACATCTCTAGCTACCACCTTCGCCTCCCATTCCTCTGCCCGTGCCTCAGATGCCTCAAGATGAGACTGCAAGAGTACTATCAGTCGATCCTGAATGTCTCTGCCTGATCCATCCCTCTCCTGTATCCATGTGTACGTCACCTGTAGCTTCCTCTCCAGTGGTTCCCTCCCCTCTATCCCCTAGTATCTCCCTCTCCATGCCTCTCCCACCCAATCTAACTCCTCCCTACATCAACGGTCCCTGAAATAACCACAGTGGCAATCCACCTCTCCCTCTTTGCTGGACCCGACTGCTCAAACCACCAAACCAGCCACCTCCTCCTCCTCCACCATCTCCTCCTCGACCTCCTCTCCTCCTCCACCATCTCCTCCTCCATCTCCTCCTCCACCATCTCCTCCTTGACCTCCTCTCCTCCTCCGTCTCCGCCCCCCTGTCATCCTCAAAATTGGGCATCGGCTCTGCTGGATCTGATATCCGCAAAATTGGATGAGCCACCATATATTACGTGTACTCATCTGATACCCCTACATCCACCACCCTCGGTCATATGTCCCAAGGTCTAGCCTGCATCATCCGAAACTCTGCTAGTGCCTGATCATATGGAAGTATTGGTCCCCATGCATATCTCTCTCGGACCACTCTAGCATACTCCCCTGATCCCCTAGGTAACCCCTATTGCCGCCCAAATTGCCTCATCACTCTACCTGGCACCTGTCTCTCTACATGATATGAAGTCCTCCCAATGAGGAATCGAGTCATAAATACATACGATAGTGCCTCCGCATCATCATCCGAGGGCTCGCACTCCAGATAGGGTCTCCATATCATTGCATCAAGATCATCCAATGCCCACCGCCACCACTCTAACTTCCCTAGGTGGGGCTGACTCATCATACCGCTATACATAAACATATATGGCTAGTCCACTGCTCGAAATCTGAGACTCACTAGTCGAGTCACTGGTAAGTGCTCCCATGCCCAAATGTGTAGCAATGTCACTCCCACTGCTAGTGAGCCCCTCCCACAGTATACCACCTCATGAAGCTCCTGATACAGGTGCGCTAGCATGCATGACCCCTAAGCAAAACGGGTCCCCTCTATGATCATCATCTCAATCACCTGCCCCCAACCAATGGCCAAACCATGTGATCGCCTGTCTAGGCACAACAGTCCTCCCACAATGCCTGATAGAACTGCTGGTAACGGCTCGTATAAAGAAGTGATGTCCTCCCAAGCGATCGAGCCATCATCAATGAATACATCCTCATCAAAGAATCTCTGTACTGCTAGAGTCCCCCAAGATCTATCATATGTAACCAGCTCCCCCCGAATTAGAATTTGCAGGATGTGCTATACATCCTCCAGGGTCACTGTCATCTCCCCCTACGCAAGGTGAAATGTGCACGTCTCACTGTGCCAGCACTTTGCTAACGCGGTAATCAATCCATGATTCATCCGAATCACGGGCATGTGCATCACATCATATAAACCAGTCATGGCAATGCAATCAATCTCGGCCTCTGTCAGTCGATCCTGCAACCCCTGTGTCATCAGATGTCTCTCGCGTAACTGCAACATGTGTAGATCCTCCTACACATGGGCATCAATCAACCATCATTAGTTGTTTTGTTTCAAACTTTCTTAAGTTTCAACCTAGACTATCAACAGATACTTTGATCAAGTATCTTCGGGTCTCAACTAGTAAGCAATCATGGCACACTTAGACTTCAACAAGCATTTATCCTAATGACCTAAGTCTCATTAGGGCTGCTATGGTTCAAAACAACTCCCACTTCACAATGCCATCCATCCATCATTGCCATCAGGAGATTTTTATTCACGCAAACTAGGGCATCTATTTATCCTAAACCAAAAGTGCTATCTTGCAAACAACAGCGCTAATTTCTAAACAATAGTGCTAAACCCCTAACAAAAATGTTCAATAAGCTATCCAAAAGTGCTAAAACTACAAAAGCGCTACAACACTTATACAATAGCGTTGATTAATGGTAAAAATGCTCAATTAACCACTCAATAGCACTAATTCAATAATAGCACCTAAACATGCATGCAATAGCGCTAGAACATTTCAAAAGTGCTCAAACAATAGGACAATAGCGCCATTGCAGCACAATAGCACTAGTTAATTGGACAAAAGCACCAAAACGTAGTTTCAGCACTATTGTCCCGACTCAACTTCAACTCAGCAAAAAATATGACAAAACTGCATAAAAATTGAAATTTTAAATTTGCGTATTGCTGGTCTGTAGTCGTCTAGCCGCTGAAACCAACAGACTCACTCTAATCGATGCTCTTCTACTGGTACTGACATCCTGACTGCTGCTCACTCCTCTCAAAAGTCAATCTCAGAGCTCTAGTTTCACACTGGTCACGATAACAAATGATCCTGTTTTCACCCCTTTCTCCCCATTTAAACCCTTCGTCGTCACTGTAACTTTTCCCCCGCTCACTGTTGTGGTCCCCGTAAACTTCCCAAGCCCCCCATTTCTCCATTTTATCTTCGATTTCTTCTATTTTTCACCAGTATTGCTAAAATCTTCTCTTCTATCACCCTACCAATTTTCATTCTTTTTCGAGAGATCACCCAAATTTTCAAAAAAATTTGGCCCATCTCCAGAGGGGGCATACCACCCATTAAATTAAAATTTTATGGGACATTTCTTCACACCTATTTTTCTTTCTTTGAAACGACGTGATAAACTGCACCGTCTCAAAGAGGGGCAAATGTAGTCACCCAAATCTGTCTAGCTTAATTAAATGAATAATTGCTATTTATTTGATTAAAAATCCACTACCCACCAGTTAATTAAATTAATATTTAATTAATTCATCTCCAAACATCCTTCTATTAATTAAATAAATTATTCAATTTATTTTAATCTATTTATTAAATCGAATTCCAATCAATTAAATGAATAAAGTCTATTTATTTAATTAAATCCCCCTTGTTCCTCTTTTAAATAAATTAACATTTATTTAAATCATTTAACCCACCCCCCCCCCCCCCCACTTGCATATTCTTACAAAATGCAACTTGCACACACAAATTGAAATAAATGAATTTATTTTAATTAAAATCCTATTTTCCCTCACCCACCAAATCCACTTGCATTTCTAACCCCTTCTAGATTCTTTTAAGCCCTTCCTAATTAACTTAATCCATCCCCTAATTATTGTCACATTCCTAAGCAACTTGGAGTCACTTCTCAAAGACTCCAAAGTCTTTGAAAAGCAATTAATGCTTCGTGTGTTCAACAATTTAACCTCCAAAAGTCTTCCAAACCACTAATGGTTCTTACATAACCATTTATGGTTAATTCCACTTGCACTCATGTGTCTTCTCAAGCATTTATTGCTTTGACCATGGTTATCCCTTCTACCTTTGCACAAGATTTTATCTATTGGATAAAATCTTTATTCTTTGAATAAATAATTTATTCACTCAACCCAACATTGACCTTAACCCCCAAGTTGACTCCCAGGTCATGTCAAGCATTTAATGCTTCTTCCCTCTCCTCTCAACCTATCTCATATTGACACTTGTCATCCTGGGATTGGGTTGAAAGCCCTCACATGGATTGAATATCATTCAATCCTGACCCTTGTTGAGATTACTCAATCTCAACCATCTATTGCTCTATTTTTCCTATAAATAGAGCCCATTTCTTCATAATCCACATCCTGAAAACTTATATGCATTTTAAGCTATAGTGAATTCTAGAGAACATTTAGCATAAATAACTCATAAATTGTCATTTTGGTTTAAAACAAATCATCTTAGTATCTATAGCATTTAGTATTAGCTTTTCATTCATATTTAGAGCAAATACCTCAAATTTCAATCCTCCATAAGCATCCATAGTGCAAAAATTTGCTGAGAGCTACACTAGTTTGGAACTTGGAGAGGAGAGGAACAAAGGAGAAGGAGCCAAGAGCATGTTAGGAGGCATTTGGAGATGCCTCATCATATTTACTTTTGTAGTTAAATATTCTCTCATGTTTTTAACATCTCTTTTGATATGCCTGTTTAGATTAGTTTTTAATTGATTAACACTAACGATTTCTTGTGTGTTGTGTGTTATTTATCATCAGCTAACCTTCCCTTTTTGCAGAGCGTCACTAGCAATCTCCCCCTTTGGCATTGATGGCAACACAAGATGAAAAAACCATCAAAGTGCCAAAAATAGAAATGCCAAATATAAAAACCAATAATCTCCCCAAAGTAACAATCTCTCCTCTTGAGAGTAATATGAGTTTCTTTATTTTTTTCTGTACCAATCTTTTCCAAAAGATAATGTATTTTTAAATGTGTTTTTCCAATAGATATCTCTCCCCCTTTGACATCAAATGCCAAAGTTACAAAACCAAGTCCATATACAAAATACCAGTCATTTTCAATATACCAACTACTCCCCCTGAGAAGTAGCTTCCTCATCAAAACCGGAGTGAAAGATTTCTTCTGTTTGTTTTGCTGGTTGATGACAATCATCAATTGTCTAAGTATTTACTGGTGGGGGTATGACCCCAATCTGATCTCTTAGATACTCAAAAGTCTCCTTAGGCAAAGGTTTAGTGAAAATATCTACAATTTTCTCTTTAGTATTTACTTAAACCATTTTGACAATTTTTGCTTCAACATTTTCTTTCAAAAAGTTTAGTTTGATAGAAACATGTTTAGTTTTAGAATGTTGTACCAGATTCTTTGATATGTCAATTGCTATAGTGTTATCATAGTAGATAGTTATAGGTTCCTTGCAATTTATCTTTATGTCTTCTAACATTTGTTTAAGCCATAGTACCTGTGTACAATTTGTTGCTGCTGCAACATATTCTGATTTTGCTGTTGATAAAGATGTGCAACTTTGTTTTTTACTTAACCAAGAAATTAATCTACTTCCAAGGAAAAATGCTTCGCCGGTGGTGCTTTTTCTGTCATCTACATATCCTGCCCAATTTGCATCTGTGTATGCACATAATTCAAAGTTTTCATCTCTAGGATACCATAAGCCAAGATTTGTAGTGCCTTGTAAGTACCAGAAAATCCTTTTTACTGTTGATTCATGATTTTCTCTAGGATTACTTTGAAATCTTGAAATAATACATACTGCATTCATAATATCTGGTCTTGTTTGTATTAAATACAGTAAACCTCCTATCATAAATTTTTACTTGGTTGGATTAACAGGTGTTGATTCATCTCTTAGTGATAATTTGTCATTTGTAGCCATAGGTGTACTTACCGGTTTACAATTCTCCATCCCAAATTTCTTTAGTAGCTCTTTTAAGTATTTTGATTGACTCAAGAATATACCTTTGTCAGTCTGTGAGATTTGCAATCCTAAAAAGAATTTTACTTCTCCAATCATAGACATTTCAAATTCTTGCTGCATTTTGATAGAGAAATCCTTACATAATCCATCTTCTCCTCCAAATATTATATCATCAACAAAAACTTCTATAACCAAGATGTCACCATTAGTTATTTTATAGTATAGATTACTATCTGCATTTCCTTTAGAGAAACCAATCTTCAAAAGATACTTATCTAATCTTGCATACCAAGCTCTTGGAGCTTGCTTCAACCCATATAAAGCTTTCCTTAACCTGCAAACCTTATCTTTGTCTTCTGTCAAAGAAAATCCATCAGGTTGTTCAATGTAAACTTCTTCTTCAAAAATTCCATTAAAAAATGCACATTTAATATTCATGTGATATACTTTATAGTTCTTATGAGTTGCAAAAGCCAAGAATAATCTAACTACCTCAATTCTAGCTACCCATGCAAAGGTTTCATTGTAATCAATTCCTTCTTTCTGAGAATATCCTTTACACATTAGTCTTGCTTTGTTTCTGATTACTTCACCATTTTCATTAAGTTTGTTTCTAAATACCCATTTGGTTCCAATAACATTTTTATCTTTAGGCCGGGGAACTAATGTCCATATGTCATTCTTTTCAATCTATTCTAATTCTTCTTCCATAGCTTTAATCCAAAATTTATCTTCACATGCCTCATTAATTGATGATGGTTCAATTTGAGAAATAAGACATACCTCTTCATTTCCCAATCTTCCTCTTGTCATAACACCTCTATATTTGTTTCCTATTATCTTATCTTCAAAATGATTCAATCTTACATACCGGGGTGTCTTTGTTTGTTGTTGTTCCTCAGTTACTGTGGAATTTTTAGATGATACCGGTGTAACTGGATCTTCACTCTGTGCCGGTGGATTCAGTGTAGGTTCATTTGTCACAATTTCTATTGCCGGTTCATAATCCATATACCTTGAAGTTTCTCTGAATTGTTCATCAATCTTTACATTTGTGCTCTCAACAATTTTTTGCAATCTCTTGTTAAAACATTTATATACTTTACTCTTAGATGAATAACCTAAAAATATTCCTTCATCACTTCTAGGATCAAATTTTCCAATGTACTCATCTCTTCTAATATAGAATTTAAGTCCAAAAATTCTAAAATATTTAAGAGTAGGAGTAATACCAAACCATAGTTCATGAGGGGTCTTACCAGTTTCACCTTTGATGTGAACTTTGTTGAATGTATAGACTGTTGTACTTACTGCTTCTCTCCAATATACATGTGGTAGATTTGATTCAGATAACATACTTCTTGCTGCATCCAAGATAGTTCTGATCTTCCTTTCTACAACTCCATTCTACTATGGTGTCCGGGGTGTTGATAGTTGTCTTCTGATTCCATTTACTTCATAGTAGGTGTTAAATTCCTTAGATGTAAATTCACCTCCTTGATCTGATCTTAAACATTTTATTTTCTTACTGGTTTCATTTTCAACCATTGCTTTGAATTATTTGAACTTTCCAAGTGCTTCTGATTTTTCTTTGAGAAAAGTAACCCAGCACATTCTAGAGTAGTCATCAATGATTAGCATGAAATATCTATCACCTTGCAAACTTTTAGTTCTAGCTGGACCACATAAATCAATATGAATTAAATCAAGAGCATTATTTGATTTTTCTAGAATACTTTTGAAACTAGCTCTAGCCTATTTTCCAAATTGACATTCCTTACATACTGTGTTGTGAGGTTTGACAATTTTAGGTAAATCTCTAATTGCCTTAGTAGTATTGATCTTTACTATGCAATCAAAATTTACATGACAGAGTCTCTTATGCCATAACCAACTTTCATCAATATGTGCAATTAAGCATGTCTTTTCACTTTTATTCAAATGAAAGATATTACCTCTGGTCTGATTACTGGTTGCAATTTCTAAACCAGTTCTGTTCATGATTTTGCATTTGCCATTCTTAAATTGTAACTAAAATCCTTTCTCAACTATTTGACCAACACTCAAAAAGATTATGCTTTAATCCTTCAACATAGTAAACATTGTCAGTATTATGCTTACCATCAAGAGATATTGAACCCTTACCTTTGATTGAGCAAGCTTTGTCATCTCCAAATCTTACTAGACCTCCATTGTACTCTTGAAAAGTTAAGAATTTATTTTTTTCACCAGTCATGTGATGTGAGCATCCAGAATCAATGATCCATTCATCCTTAGTTTCAATTCTAGCAGCCAAGGCCTATTCTACCGATTGTTTTGCAGGTGTCGGTTGATCTTCTGTTATAGCAACAAAAACCCATCCATTGTCTGCCGGATCCTCATCAGAATCATCAGTGACTCCTTCATCAGCAACATAACAAGATTTGTCCTTCTTTTTCTTGAAGTTGTATCTCTGATATTCAGGGTTAGGTTTGTATGTCCTTCTAGCTTCTTCTCTTAACCTAGCATGTCTATTAGGGCATCTTGAAGCCATATGACCAATCTTATTGCAGTTAAAACATTTAAAGGGTGCTTTACCTTCATACTTACTTCCAACTGGACCTTTAGGTATTTTTCTTGCGAATAGTGCTTCAAGTTGTTCAAGTTCATCATTTTCTGTCCTGCTTTCTTCAAGTTCTCTTGCATAAAAAGCTTTCCAATCAGACTTGTCAAAAGATGGTGCAGATGATGTTGATGCCTTGAAAGCTAAATCTATTTTTATAGTAGCAGTAGGACCAAATTCTTCAATTTCAAAGGCTGGTAGTTTTCCAATCAATGTATCCCTAGTTGCTGAAGTGTTAGGCATTGTTCTCAGTTCATTTATTATAGTAACCTTCATTTTATATGCTGGTGGAAATCCTCTTAAAACTTTTGAAACAATTTCATCTTCACTTAAGGTTCCTCCACAACATTTAATACCCAAAACAATTTTATTTACTCTTTCCATAAAAGCAGAAATTCTTTCATCCTCTTCCATTTTTAGACTTTCATACCTGACCTAGAAGCTTTCAAGTTTTACAATCTTGGCTATGGAATCTCCTTCATTTAGTGTTTCCAAGTGATCCCAAATAGCTTTAGCAGTAGAGCTATCTAATAATCCCATGATTTGTTGATTTGATAGAGTGCTTAAGAGTGCTTCTCTTGCCTTGCAGTCATTTTCTTCATCCTTAGTTATATTTGGTGGATTAGGCTGACTTACAATAGGAGCAGTATATCCATTTTTTATTACTTCCTAAATATCCTTTCCAATGCAATTCAAATGTGTCTCCATCCTGATCTTCCATATGCCATAGTTGGTTCCATCAAGTTTAGGATTGTCCTTCCTGAAATAGTTAGTAGACATTTGGATCTCCTCAAGCTGTTAAACTTCTACAAAAGAGGACTAGGCTCTGATACCAATTGTTGGGTCCCGGTGACAACTAAGAGGGGGGGGTGAATCAGTTGTCTTAATAATATTAACCAAAAACAATTTAATCAATTTACTGCTTAATACTGGTGAGATAGTCTGTTATACTGGTGGACAAAATTAACTGATAAATGCAATAACGGTGAAGATTAATGCATGAAATTAAAAGACAAAGTCATCCACAACACATAACACCAATATTTGTATGTGGAAACCTTGTAAGGGGAAAAACCATGGTGGGAAACCTTACCCACAATCAGATGATACTACTATAGATAGTAAGTGTACATAAATGGGGTCTACACATGCAAAAAGGCCAAGCGCTTAGAGCTCACTATTCAAACACATAAGGGAAGTCACACTGACTTACAGTTGGATGATTAAATCCAATAATAATGTATTGCTCAAAATAGCATCTTTATATGTTGGATTCAATACCGATGTAGTTCTAATATGCTTTCACAAAAACCTAGCTTCATCTTCAAATGATGTCTGCATGTGTAGCTCTTTAATCTCACATATACCTTCACACAAAACCTTTTTCACATTCCCCCTTCGATCTTACAATTAAGATCTTACATTTATACCATACCCTAAGACCAATTTTAGTAGGTCAGCTCTACAAGATATTACAATAAAATCATTTTACAAACAATACAATATCTGATGCAATAACCGATTTAACATGATAGCTTAATGCATTTAAAACATTAATTAATCATCTTCATAACATGCCATGCTAATCTGGAAAGGTTAAGCCTGCCGGTGAAACCCTGGATAACCCTAGACCTATTTGCCGGTAGGAGAAAATATGCCAATACGAATAAACTGATAAACAACTTTCCACCATATGATGTCCAAACAATGTCTTCAACATTACCAAGTATCTTTCATGCCATTCCAAGTGTCGGTGATCATTATTTCCTACCAGTAAGCCATGTACCAGTGACTGTGCAAAAATCACTTGCTTGCTGGTGAATGATGCTGGATCGCCAGAGTGCTAGAGTTTTAGTAGGTGTCGACATCAATGACAAAACCATACCAAAATACCAACAAAAACAAACTTACCCAAAAGACCTTATGCTGAAACAGCAAACTGTAAGTAAACTAATGCCTTCTTCACAAAAGTACACTTCTTCAAATTAATCAATAATTTCTCCTATCTCAACTTCTCAAAAGCTCTATGGATATGTATCAAATACTCCTCCAATGTCTGGCTGAAAATCAAAATATCATTGAGGTACACAATAACAAACTTACCCAAAAATTCTTTTAATACCTCATTCATGAGTCACATGAATGTGCTTGATGCATTGGTTAGCCCAAAAGACATGACTAACCACTCATATAGGCCTTCTTTAGTTTTGAAGGCAGTCTTCCACTCGTCCCCCTCTCTTATCCAGATCTAGTGATATCCACTCTTCAGATCAATCTTTGTGAATTACTCCACTCCACTCAAGTAGCCCATAAGATCATCTATCCTTAGCAGGGGAAATTTGTACTTAATTGTTATCTTGTTTATGGACCTAGAGTCCGTACACATCCTCCACTCTACTAGTATTATGGATATGTTGCATTGGATTTGTCATTCATGTCAACACTTATCAACACTTAGCCTTTTAGAGATCTTTGGTTATGTTCACCAACAAGTTCAATGACTTATGCATAGTCACCAGTATCTGGTTCACTGGCAAGTTATATTGTTCACCGCCACTAAAGATGACTTGTTATCATCTGGAGATCACTTGGTTATGTTGAAGACATGGTTTGGACACTTGGTTTTGGTGATTTGGTTATTGGTCAAATCAAGTTGACATATTTGCTGTTACCAAAAAATTGGTCTAGGTTATGGACTAGCATGTGTTATCTATTCCAAATCAACATGACATGAACTATGGACATGATTTAATCAATTGGTATTGTTGATTGAGCTGACATGATGCATCACATATTGACTTGTTGTAATTGATTTTATTATAATATTCTTAGTGAGCCGACCTACACATTTCTTCTTAGGTTTTGGTATATATGTAAGATCTCATTTGTGAGATTATGTAGTGGTATATAATATGGTATGGTAAGGCTGTGATATTTGTTATATGCGAATATAAGTAGACCTACTCATGCAGACATCATTTGAAGATTCAAGGAAGGTTTGAAGGAGATAATCAGAGCTTAACCGGTACTAAATCCAGCATTGAAGATGCTACTTTGAGAATTACATTATCATTGGATTTAATCATCCAGTGTAGTCAGTGGGACTCCCATCTTGTGATTGAGTAGTGAGCTCTAGGCAGCTGGCCTTTCTGCATGTGTAGACCCCATTTGTATACACATACTATCTGCAATAGTATCATCTGATTGTGGATAAGGTTTCCCACCGTATTTTTTCCCCTTACAAGGTATCCACGTACAAATATCTGTGTTATGTGTTGTGGATGTTGTTTCTCTTTCTGTTTCATGCATTAAAGTTTACCAGTATTGATATTAACTGTTAATTTGTTAATCGACATTAAGTCTGGTTTACCGGTATTAAGTATCAAGTTTGATTAAGTTATAATTGAGATGAAATTATTAGACAACTGATTCACCCCCCCTCTCAGTTGCCTCCAAGTCCTAACAATTGGTATCAGAGCTAAGTCCTCTTTTTGCAGAAGTTTAAAAACTTGAGGAGATTCTATGGAAACTAACTATTTCAGGAAAGAGAGTTTGAAACTTGATGGAACTAACTATGGTATATGGAAGATTAGAATGGAGACACATCTAAATTGTATTAGAAAAGACATATGGGATGTTACACAGAATGGCTATGTTGGTCCTACACCAGGTCAACCTAATCCACCTACATTGAGTAAGGATCAAGAGAATGATTAGAAAGCAAGAGAAGCACTTTTGAGCGCCTTATCAAATCAACAAATCATGGGATTATCAGACTGATCTACTGCTAAAGATATTTGGGATAAATTGAAAACATTGAATGAAGGTGATACCACTATGAAAATTGCAAAATTGGAATGCTTCCGGGTCAGGTATGAAAATTTGAAAATGGAAGAAGATGAAAGAATTTTTGCCTTTATGGAAAGGGTTAATGAAATTGTTTAGGGAATACAATGATGTGGAGGTTCCTTAAGTGAAGATGGAATTGTTTCTAAAGTTTTAAGAGCATTACTGCCGACATACAAAATGAAAGTAACTACTATTAATGAGTTAAGAACTATGCCTAATACATCAGTATCTAGAGATACCTTGGTTGGAAAACTTTCAGTATTTGAGCTTGAGGAATTTGGTCCTTTTGCTACAATTAAGATGGATTTAGCCTTCAAAGCATCATCATCTATAGTATCTTCATCATTAGCTGATAAATTTGATTGGAAAGCACTTTATGCAAGAGAACTTGAAGACATCAAGAGGGAAAATGAAGAACTTGAAGATCTTGAAGCACTATTTGCAAGGAAAATGCCTAAAGGTCCTATTGGAAGTAAGTATGAAGGTAAAGCACCTTTTAAATGTTTTAACTGCAATAGAATTGGTCATATGGCATCTAGATGTCCTGATAGACATCCAAGATTGAGAGAAGAAGATAAAAGAACATACAAGCCTAACCCTGAATATCAGAGATACAAATTTAAGAAGAATAGAGACAAATCATGTTACTATGTTGATGAAGGAGTTACTGATGATTCTGATGGAGAACCGGGAGACAATGGGTGGGCTTTTGTTGCAATAACAAAAGATCAACTGACACCTACTGTTCCATTAGTAGAGAAGACCTTGGTAGCTAAAATTGAAGAAAAGGATGAATGGATTATAGATTCCAGATGTTCACATTATATGACTGGTGATAAAAGTAAATTCTTATATTTTCAAGAATACAATGGAGGTCTAGTAAGATTTGGGGATGACAAAGCTTGTTTGATCAGAGGAAAAGGCACTATATCTTTTGATGGTAAGAACAATACTGACAATGTTTATTATGTTGAAGGTTTGAAGCATAATCTTTTGAGTGTTGGTCAATTAGTTGAAAAAGGATTTCAGTTACAATTCAAGAATGGTAAATGCAAAATCATGAATAGAACTGGTTTGGAAATTACAACTGGTAATGAGACTAGAGGTAATATCTTTCACTTGATAACAATGAAAAGACATGCTTGATTACACATATTGATGAAAGTTGGTTATGGCATAAAAGACTCTGTCATGTGAATTTTGATTGCATTGTAAAGATTATCTCGTCTAAGGTAGTAAGGGATTTACCTAAGATTATAAAACCTTATAATCTGGTATGTAAGGAATGTCAAATGGGAAAGCAAGTTAGAACAACCTTTAAGAGTATTTATGAGAAAACCAATGATGCTATTGATTTAATTCATATTGACTTATGTGGTCCAACAAGAACAAGAAGTCTACAGGGAGATAGATACTTTATGCTAATCATTGACAATTATTCTAGAATGTGTTGGATAAATTTTCTCAGGGAGAAATCAAAAGCTTTTGGGAAATTCCAATTGTTCAAAGCAGTTGTAGAGGATGAAACCGGTAAGAAAATAAAATGTTTAAGATCAGATCAAGGAGGTGAATTTACATCTAAGGAGTTCAATACATTTTGTGAAGTGAATAGAATTAGAAGACAACTATCAACACCTCGTACACCTTAGCAAAATGGAGTTGTGGAAAGGAAGAACATAACTATTCTGGATGCCTCTAGAAGTATGATATCAGAAGAAACTCTACCTCATGTGTATTGTAGAAAACTAGTAAATAAAATGGTTTACTCTTTCAACAGAGTTCACATCAAAGGTGAAACCAGTAAGACACCCTATGAATTATGATTTGGTAATATTCCTACTCTTAAGTACTTCAGAATATTTGGAAGCAAATGTTACATTAGGAGAGATGATGTTACAAGCTAGGGTTGTCGTTGCACCAAAAGATCAACCTGTCAATGCCCAATACAACCACTAGACTTATAGAATCCACAGGAGGCTATTAAACCATGTTGCGAATCTCCACAAGGGAGGCTAGCCCACTACCAACAATCCCCCTCCTAGCATCCCTCACTATGGCCTATGTGATTTGAACCTATGACAAAGCTCTAAGACCACTTTTTACAAGCCAAGGTTGTCGTTGCACCATAAGATCGACCTGTCGATGCCCAATACAACCACTAAACTTATAAAATCCATAGGAGGCTATTAAACCATGTCGGGAATCTCTGTGAGGGAGGCTAGCCCACTACCAATAGATGAGTATATTGGTAAATTTGATCCTAGAAGTGATGAAGGAATATTTCTTGGTTATTCATCTAAGAGTAAAGCATATAGATGTTTTAATAAAAGATTGCAGAAAATCATTGAGAGTGCAAATGTGAAGATAGATGAACACTTTAGAAGAAATTCAAGGTCTATGGATTCTGAACCAACAATTGAGATAATCACAAATGAACCTATATAGAGTGCACCGATACAAAATGTTGATCCAGTCACACCGGCATCATCAAATAATTCCACAGTGACTGAAGAACAATAACAAGTAAACACTCCTAGGTATGTAAGATTGAATCACTCTGAAAGTCACATAATTGGGAATAAGTTTCAAGGAGTTATGACAAGAGGAAGACTGGAAAATGAAGAGGTATGTTTAATTTCTCAAATTGAACTAGCATCTATCATTGAGGCATGTGAAGATAAACATTGGATTAAAGCTATGGAAGATGAATTGGAACAAATTGAAAAGAACAATACATGGACATTGGTTCCTTGACCTAAAAATAAAAATGTAATTGGAACTAAATAGGTATACAGAAATAAACTTAATGAAGATGGTAAGGTAATCAGAAACAAAGCAAGATTAGTGTGTAAAGGATATTCATAGAAAGAAGGAATTGATTACAATGAAACCTTTGCACCGGTAGCTAGAATTGAGGTAGTCAAATAACTTCTTCCATTTACGGCACACAAGAACTATAAAGTATATCAAATGGATGTTAAATGTGTACTTTTGAATGGTGATCTCGAAGAAGAAGTTTACCTTGAACAACCTGATGGATTCTCTTTGACAAATGATAAAGATATGGTTTGCAGACTAAGGAAAGCTCTATATGGATTGAAGCAAGCTCGTAGAGCTTGGTATGCTAGACTGGACAAATATATTTTGAAGCTCAGATACACTAAAGGTAATGCTGACAACAACTTATATCTCAAAGTGACTAATGAAGAAATTTTGGTGATTGAAGTTTTTGTTGATGACATCATTTTTGGAGGAGAAGATGGATTGTGTAAAGACTTTTCTAATAAGATGCAGGAAGAATTTGAAATGTATATGATTGGGGAGATAAAATCCTTTTTAGCATTGTAGATTTCACAAACTAATAAAGGTATATTCTTATGTCAATCAAAGTACTTAAAGGAATTATTGAAGAAACTTGGTATGGAAAACTCTAAACCGGTAAGTACTCCTATGACTACAACTGATAAACTATCATTGAAGGATGATTTAGCTCCTGTTAATCTGACAAGATACAAATCTATGATTGGAGGTTTACTGTATTTGACACAAACAAGACTTGATATAATGAATGCAGTGTGTATTGTATCAAGATTTCAGAGTAATCCTAGAGAAAATCATGAATCAACAGTGAAAAGGATTTTTCAGTATTTACAAGGCACAACAAATCTTGGTTTATGGTATCCTAAAGATGAAAATTTTGAATTATGTGCATACACCAATGCTAATTGGGTAGGAGATGTAGATGACAAAAAAGAGCACCACTAGCAGGGCATTCTTTCTTGGTAGCAAATTGATTTCATGGTTGAGCAAGAAATAGAGTTGTACATAATTATCAACAGCAAAATCAAAATATGTTGCAATAGCAACTAATTGTACTCAGGTATTATGGATTAAGCAAATGTTGAAGGACATAAAGGTAAAATGAAAAGAACCTATAATCATTTACTATGATAATATGGTAGCAATTGATATATCTAAGAATCCTGTATTTCACTCTAAAACTAAACATGTTTCTATCAAATACAATTTTTTGAAAGAGAACGTTGGAGCAAAAGAAGTGAGATTGGTTTATGTAAATAATAAAGACCAGATTGTAGATATCTTTACTAAGCCTTTGCCTAAGGAAAATTTTGAATATCTCAGAGAGTAGCTTGGGGTTATACCCTCACCAGTAGAGACTTAGACAGTTGATGCTTGGCATCAAACCGATAGAATTTACAGAGAGATATTTTTCTGACTTTGATGGAGGAGAGCTACTTCTCAAGGGGAGTAGGTTGTATTTGTAATTAGCTTTATGAACTGGTTGTATCTGGTACTTGTATTGTATTGGAATTTGATGTCAAAGGGGGAGAGATATCAATGGAAAAACATTATCCTTTGGGGAGAGATTATTCATTGGGGGAGAGATTTTTACTCTCTACATTTGTATTTTGATTTTTGGTATTGATCTATTCGAAAGATTGTTGGTTTTTGGTTTTTGGCATTTCTGCTTTGGCACTTAGATGGTTTTTCCATCTTGTGTTGCCATCAATGCCAAAGGGGGAGATTGCTGGTATTATGGATATGTTTCATTGGTTTTGTCATTGATGTCAACACTTATCAACACTTACCCTTCTGGAGATCTTTGGTTATGTTCATCGACAAGTTCAGTGACTTATGCACAGTCACTGGTATCTGGTTCACTGGCAAGTTATGATGTTCACCACCACTAAGGATGACTTGTTATCATCTAGAAATCACTTGGTTATGTCGAACACATGGTTTGGACACTTGGTTTTGGTAATTTGGTTATTGGTCAAATCGAGTTGACATATCTGTTGTTATCAAAAAATTGGTCTAGGTTATGGACCGACATGTGTTATCTATTCCAGATCAACACAACATGTTATGGACATGATTTAATCAATTGGTATTGTTGATTGAGTTGACATGATGTATCGCATCTTGACTTCTTGTAATTGATTTTATTGTAATATTCTTAGTGAGCTGACCTACACATTTGGTCTTAGGTTTTGGCATATATGTAAGATCTCATTTGTGAGATTATGTAGTGGTATGTAATATGGTATGGTAAGGTTGTGATATTCAGTATATGCGAATACAAGAAGAGCTACTCACACAAACATCATTTGAAGATTCAAGGAAGGTTTGAAGGAGATAATAAGAGCTTAGCCGGTATTGAATCCAGCATTGAAGATGCTACTTTGAGCAGTACATTATCATTGGATTTAATCATCCAATTGTAGTCAGTGAGACTCCCATCTAGTGATTGAGCAGTGAGCTCTAGGCAGCTGGCCTTTTTGCATGTGCAAACCCCATTTGTATACACATACTATATGTAGTAGTATCATCTGATTGTGGGTAAGGTTTTCCATCGTGTTTTTTCCCCTTATAGGGTTTCCACGTACAAATCTTTGTGTTATGTGTTGTGGATGTTGTTTCTCTTTCTGTTTCATGCATTAAAGTTTATCGGTATTGATATTAACTGTTAATCTATTAACCGATAGTAAGTTTGGTTTACTGGTATTAAGTATCAAGTTTGATTAAGGTATAATTGAGATGAAATTATTAGACAACTAATTCACCCCCCCTTTGAGTTACCTCCAGGTCCTAACACACTCTCCATTCTTCTTTTGTGTTAGTACTCTAGGTACTGCACATGGACTCAGGCTCTCTCGGATCAATCCTTCCATCAACAACTCTTGAACATGTCAGTTTATCTCTTCACTTTCTTTTGGAGTCATTCTATGGGTAGGCTTATTTGGCAAACTAGCTCAAGGGATCAGGTCAATCTGATGACTAATCTTTATCATAGGTGGTAAACCCTCAGGTAAATTATCAGACACAATGTCATGAAACTCATCTAACAAACTAGAAACTTCTACAAGCACCTCTACACTATGTTCTTTATCCACTCTAGGAATTAAAACAAAACACACAGGTTCATGTTTCATGCCTTCCAAAAATTTCCTTCCATCAACAAAACATATTGTGGCATTACTACATACCTTTTCTTCCACCTCCTTCAATGACTTCAACTTATGACGATCTCCATTCTTCGTTAGGGTATAGGTATTTGCATGGCCATCATGTATAACATGTCTATTGAACTGCCATGGCCTCCCTAAGAGCATGTGACATGCATCCATAGGTATGATGTCACAGAGTACCTCATCATGGTAACTTCAAATCTTGAATTTCACCAAACATCATTCATTGACCCAAACCTTGTTGTCATTCTTCAACTAGGCTATCCGATATGGCTATGGATGTCTTTCTCTCTCTAGCTTCAACTTTGTAACCATTTATTCAGACACCAAATTATCATTGTTCCCACTACCAATAATCACATTACAACACTTATCCTTACATTTGCATCTAATGCGAAATAAACTTTGCCTCTGATCTGGATCTTGCACCTCATTCATCATGGTTTTCTTGATAACTAGGGCATCTCCCCTTTCAGCATCATCTGAATGTTCAGACTGAGGTTCCTCATCTACATACACAACTCATGCATGGCCTTAATTTCTTCAGCCAGTCCTTCATTTGTGTTGTGGACACTCAAAGGCTCTATGCCCTTCTTAACCATATTGGAAATAGGTTCCTCTAAAACCACCTCTTCCAGAGCCTTGCCCAGGCCTTCATCTTCCTCTTCCTCATTGTTTTGGTCGTGGGGGCAATAAAAATTATCATCCTTCTAATTTCGACTAGGACCCGCTTCATCATTTTTATTTTCATATTCTTTTAGGCTTCCAAACAATTTTTCACCACCTTTGTTGCCTTGGACTTTCCCTTTTTTCTTGCCTTTGAACCTCTTATTAAACTTCTCTTCAACCTTCAATGAAAACTGATATGATTCTTCAATATAGGCCATTCTAACCAGACTCAACTCCTCTTGAATACTTGGACCCAACCTATTAAGATAACGAGCAACTTTCTCCGTGTTGGCCTCTACATGGCCTATTCTAATAATTATTTTGTAAAATTTATCTGTATATTCCTTCACAGATTTGTTACCCTACTTCAACCCTTGTAATTTCTTTAGAAGATCCAACTCATAGTCCATAAGAATGAAGTATTTCTTTAGCTTGTCAACCATGTGATCCCATCTAGTGATCTTTCCCTTTCCTTTTCGATTTCTATCTAGCTAGACCTCTTTCCACCAGATATTTACATGACATTTTAGCTTCATTTTTGCAAAATTGACCTGATCTAGATCTTCTATCTCCTCATATTCAAAATATTCCTCCAGCTCATTAATCCAATCAATCAACTCTTTTTGGTTCAAATTCCCAGAATAATTTGAAACCTCAATTTTGTGTCTCTTCTCAATTTGATAAATAGCCCTTAATAATCGAGCCTGATCTTGATCTCTTTCTTCTTTCGATTCACTTGAGGTTGAATCTTGAAGCTCTCCTTCATCATCACTTTTTCCTCTCATATTAAACCCTATTCTCAAATCTTCTTCCAGTGCATCAATCTATCTCTAGAGGGCTCTCAAACCCACATTTGCCAAAGCATTTCTTCTGCTAGCATTTCAGGGACCAACATTTTTGTGCCACCATGAATGACTCTTAGAGGCATTTCAAATATAAATCCATAATCACAAATCCTGGTATGAACTTCCTCACATTCAGTGATCTGTCCATACACTTAGGAACAACTTGAGAAATAGAAAATACAACAAATTGCTATAAAAGAGACACAAAAGATTATATTATTGTTATCTACAAATATGCAATTACAAATGTGCAACACATGCAATTACAATCTAGAGGAATAAATCTGTATAGGCTACAACACATAGCTTTTAGAGTCTTCTGGAAAAACCCTTACAATAAAAAACACAACTCCCAAAACTCACTCTTCAAAAACTCACATCCCAAAAACTCACATACAACTCCAACAAATAACTTCCCATTTTTACATATGATTCTTAAATAGGATTTATTATATTTTGGAGGTGAAATTACAATATAGAAATCACCAAATAGTGGACAAATGCCAAAACATGAAATTGGATATTTGAAAATACAGCCAGATTCGAAAATTTGAAACTTTCCAAAAATTGTCCAACTTTTGACAGCCATAACTTTTGATTCGAGAAAAATATTTACGAACTATTTGAAGCATCTGAAATCTCTATGAGTGTGAAATATGCTAATAATCTACTTCGCCAATTCCCATCATTTTCGGACCTATTCAACACCGTTTAATGCCTCAAATTTTGACTTGGAAGATTTTTTTTTGATTTTTTTAGAAAATTGAAACTTTAATAACTTTCAAACCATTTAATCTTTTGACCTAATTCTTTCACCAATATTCTTATTTTTCCATCCTTAATATTCCTATAAATTTTGGGCTCTATCCACCTTCAAATAAAAACCTACTATTTTTAGCAGTCGACTTAAAAAAACAGCTTGACAATTCTAAGAGTTGGAATGTCTTATTTGGCCAAATGGGTATCCAGAACTGCAAAAACATAAAAAGAAAAATAAACAAAAAGAAATATTTTTGGGTGATCTAGGATTGCCCATACACCACCGGATGCTTCTACATCAGACACCTGGGTTAGATTGAGAAGTGACCCCATCACGTCTCTGCTGGTTGAGGAAAACCCAAACGGTCAACCTCTGCCTTGGACAATCATGAAGAATCCTCAATAGGTCTTCCCCTCCATTTCAATAGATACTCCTCATATTACTTATTTATGGTACTCCTCTCATGATTATCCAAAATTCCTTCGATCTCCCCCTTTTTTGAAGTAGGTGTAGGAATTTTGCATTGTTCTATTATTTGCTCCTCTGTGCCACCTTCATGATATTTTGTTGTCTAAAATGGTGAACATAGGGGAAATGTTAATTCCTTCTACAAACTCATAGACAAAACACAACAAATTGCTATATAAGAGACACAAAAGATTATATTATTGTTATCTGCAAATATGCAATTACAAACATGCAACACATGCACCTTGAGGATTGTGGAGACAAGAAATGCCTTTAAGGCATATCTCTTGGTCTCCACACCCTCTCTTGGGCCTTGTGTGAGCTCACAAGCAATCCTAGCCCTTGATCTTGGCTCCATCCTAGCCATCCATTCTTCTTCTCCTCTTCCTATAAATTGAGGACTCCATCCCTTCATTCATCATCTCCAAGTTTAGTAATCTTATGTTGCTAGTTTGAGCCTAGAAAAGTCATCATAGCATCCTTACCATGCCAAAATCATCTCCCATCCACACTTAATCATCTCATCCATATAATCCCTCAAGATCTATCTCATTTGTGCATAACATTGGAGAGCCATCCACATCAAACAAGCAAGGAGAAAATCACCATCGAGTTGGAGGCACATTTGGTGCACTTCAACCTCATCTAAGCTCCATCCGAAGAAGAAGGTAAAAGGTTTGTGAGGTATGTGCATGTCATTCATGTTTTCATGTGATTGAAGTTATAGCTTTTGATTTCATATGTTTTTATGTTTGATTTGCATGATTTGCTAACCAATCCACCTCATTCTCCATTTTCCCCTCTTCATTTTGGCAAGCCCTGTGGGACCCACATCCCTAAAAACTAATATTTTTGGTGAGTTTTTGTGAGTTGTGAGACACGGGTTTGAGAACAACGCAAGAGAATGCAAATCAGCATGAGTGACTTGGGTTTAGTGCGACAGAAAACCTACTTTGGTGTGAGTGCAAGCGCATCAGGGTGAGCGCTAATGTATCAGCGCGACCGCCCTATAACATTTAAATTTTTCCTGCTCTCTATTAAAATTTTAAAAATTTCACTCTCCATCTATCTTTTTACCACATACGTAGGCGTTTCAGCGCGAGCATTTTA
Organism: Cryptomeria japonica; assembly: GCF_030272615.1. Lineage (NCBI taxonomy): Eukaryota > Viridiplantae > Streptophyta > Pinopsida > Cupressales > Cupressaceae > Cryptomeria > Cryptomeria japonica. Next base: position 326,659,648 of record NC_081411.1, on the reverse strand, counting down.
AATTAGCGCAACCATTTTAATAAAATTCCCGCTCTGTTTTTTTAAATTTGAATTTTGAAATTTTTACCTGCTAATCTGTCAGGTTTTTTTTTTTTCAGGGTTTTAGCATGAGTGCAGGGATTTCAGCGCAATCACAAGCATTTCGGTGTGAGCATTTCAGATCAACGTGACAGATAGGTATAAAACCCTTCTCTGTTCTATGTTGACTGTTATCTTTTTTTTAACTGGTTTGATTTGCTACAGCGCCTGCACAGGCGCTTCAGCACAACTGATTGCACTTCAATGTGTGTGTTATATGTGTAGTACAGTAGGTACTAATTTCCCTTTTTTAAAGTGTTTTAGTTTGAATCGACCATCCAAGACCTTAAACAACAGAAAAAACTACTAATTCACCTTTTTTTGCAGGTTGCCTAGGAGACTCAACTAAACATTATGCTTTTTTTTAAAACTAGGAACCTAGATGTTAATTAAAGGGTGAATGAATCATTGTTTTATGTGTATTGAGAAAAGTGTAAAGGTAGGAGAGTATGCTCTCATCTAGCTAGACGATCAGAAATCCAGACCCTCCAACCTTTTCTTGTTTGATTGTATGTTTACCCTTAGTGGGTCTACCCTCCCAACTTGCTCTTTGAGAAGGTAAGAGGGGAACGACCCAAGTGAGTACACCCAGACCTCGGGTTCCCAACTCACTATAATAAATAGGCCATTGACTACAAAAGGGTTAATGGTTGGGGCTATATGAGAGTTCACTCTCACATTGGGTGCTTAGTAGGATCCTAGAGATCTCAATCACACTTGCGTGACTACTAAGTTCTTGGTGCTTCTTTGGGCTATAGGCCTCAATTGTGCTTGCACAACTATGAAGGGTAGCTCCTAATGGGAAGCCATACTAAACACCTTGTGCATAGTGGCCAAAAACCTTCTGGTCATTGGTGCAGGAGGTCGGACCTCCGAAGCCGCCCATATTTTTATGACCCTTAGTAGAGACACAAAGTTTGCCATGAGGAGTTTTCATGGGAATTTATGCTTGTCTGCCCCAGAGAAGTGAGTGTTGTGGAGAGGAGCCAGTGGGGTCAAGTATCTAAGTGTTTGCTCTAGGTAAGTTTAGCTGGGAAACCAATTGGGATCCAATGACTATTGTCCTTGCTAGCCTCAAGAGTGTTGTATATGACCATGAGTATCTTTGAGTTAAAATGCATTTGATCATTTTGTTTTCTTTGTTTGATACATACTTACCAAGAGTAGATTAAAAACACATCACTATTCCCAAACACTTTGCAAAAACACTTGTCAAGACACAAACAATTATCCAGGTCATTACCCACACAAAGTCCAAAATTGTATCAAAACTCCATCTGTCTCATGTTTTTTAAGCCCAAGTTGTATAAACATCCTAAGAAGTCAATTCACCAACCTATCAAGAAGAAAAATCTCACACAAGCACAACTCCTTAGGCGTCGGAAATTTTGGTATACCAACTATAAACTCTTGCTCAAACATAGGAAATTCTTGCATCATTACCACGATTATGTCCATGGTCATAGCAATGAGTTTGATGATAGTGATGCACTAAGAGTCCATGCTCTCCATCAAGGTTTAGGTTTGTCCTTTAACACCAACTATCATCAAAATCAAGGTGGTGGTGTCCCTTCATACAACTTGCCATCTGAACCAATCATCTATTGAGTCATGTTCATGCCAAGAATAACCTAGTCATCAAGTTTCTTCTAGTCATCACTATCATACCTCCTCAATCAATCATCCTCAAATTCCTAAGGACTTAGCACATTAAATCAATCTCCCTCCACTATCAAATTAATTCTTAAAATCCAAATCCAATCATCCTTTAATCCAATTTAACCTCATGTTAAGGTTGCATACCTTGTGAAGTTTCATTTAGACCTCATCATTAATCAATTGGCTCTTGTGCTTGAAGAAGAATCCTCTCCAAGTATCTTTTGCCTCATCCTTTTTTAGTTGATCAAGACTCTTAACTTATGCCTTTACTTTTCTTAGGGTCATTAGTCAACCCTTGGTAGAAAAGAGGCTTTTTAATCATCATTCTAATGTCTAAATTCTACCAAACTTGGTCATTACCTTGCTTGTGGTTTCATCCACCACCTAAAATCCTTATCCAAGGACTAAGTTGTCAATCATAATCAAATCCAAGCTCTAATCCAAGAACCCCACCAATCAGCAAAATCCTTTGTCATCAAAGACAAAAATCCAAAAATTCCACAAAAATCTTGCTAAGTTCTTTCATCAAAAAATTTCTTCCTCCAAGACGTTCTAAGGTTATTCATGTATGGTCACAACTTGATCTCAAAAGAAAAAGATGGTTGAACAACAATATGGCATGCTGGACATTAGTATCCTATATTAAGATCCCACTCAAGATCCTACACAAGGTGGGAAACCTAGCAATCAAGATCAAAGCCAAAATCCTAATATGGTTAGCCAAGATCAACTCCCTTAGGAAGCGCAAACTTTCTTAACAGACTCTTATAACCAAGAGATGATTGAAAAATTCATCCAACACAATCCTACTGCACTTCTAAAAACTCTCCTCGAAAATGGAGCTCAACTTCCACTTGAATTTGACAAATCTGCTCTCAGCCAACAACCACAAGGAGACCTTGCTCCCACAAAAAATGTTGCACCCGCTACTCAAACTCAATCAATTGCAGCCCCATCAATCATCCAAACTCAATCAATACCACTCGTGACACCTCCCACCATGGTCTCCATCCCACCTTCTTCCTCCTTACCATCCATACCACTATCAAATCCAATCTCATCTATTCTCCAACACACTTCCATACCACCTCCTTCCATTCTACCGCATATTTCTATTCCACAAACTTCGCTTCCCATCAACAATGTCGCAAACTTTATCCGGGCCACACTCAATCTCGTCACAACAATCCCAGTGACATCAATCATCACATCTCATATTCTTGCCTCCTCATCATATCAATACATTGGTGGTGGTACACCTTCCTTAAATCATCCAATTCTTGGGGCAAATACAATTCATCATTATCAAAGTCAACAACAAGACCTCATCAAGGAAATTCAAGACATGAAAAATATCATCAAGGACATGAAAGAAGGGACTAATAAGAGAAAACCTTACTCATTTGAGGAATTTTGTCCTTGTCCTTATGATTCATCGATATTAGTTGCACCTTACCCTCTAGGATTTAAGATCCCTAAATTCACCAAGTATGAAGGCAAAGGAGACCCCCGCAACCATGTCCAGGAATTTCATATCTTATGTTAAGAAGTCTCCTATAGTGACCAATATCTTCGTAGACTCTTTCCCAAGAGTCTCACAGTAGATGCCCTAGCATGGTTCTCATCTCTACCATGAGGCTCCATTGTCTCCTTTTCAGACTTGGCAGAAAAATTTGTATCTCACTATGCCTACAACATGGCTAAGTAACACAAAACAAAGGCCCGGAGAGACTTTCGCCAACTTCCTACAAAGATGGTGACATCTTATCAAGAAATTCTAGTGGGACATGCCATAACAACATCAAATTGAATTATTTCAAAAGAACTTGGTACCAGAACTTTCAAGACCCTTGACGTCCCAATGTATCAAATCCTTCCAAAAATTGACTAATAAGGGCCTAGCCCTCAAACATGTCTTATTGGAAGAAGGAACCTTGAAACATTACCAAAAATTGACACAAAGTTCTTCCTCTTATGATAATGACAAACCAAAGTTTTGGTCTAAAAACAAAAATATAGTCAACGATGGTGTAACTGATGCAAAGCAGGTCCAAACAGTGGCTGCTCCCCCAAAATCCAACACCAATAATCATCAATTCAACAATAAAAACAATCAAAATCAATCCCAAAAACCTCACAACAATGTCTCGGTCCAGGGATGACCACCGCAATCAAATAACAGGACTCCAAGAGACTTCACTCCTCTTGCTGAGCCTATTGAAATGGTGTTTCAAAAACTTGTCCAAGCAGGTGTAGTGTTTTTCCGGTCACTCACCCATTTGACCCCAATCAACCCAAACCTAGATGGTATAATGAAAACAAGTACTGTGAGTATGATCATATTAAGGGGCATGATACACGAAAGTGCATGAAGCTTAAAATCTACATACAAGATCTCATTGATAGGGGTGAGATTGAAGTAGCAAATGCAAAACCTGGTAAAAACAATGACAAACTTAAAATGTACCAGGAACCCTTCCCAAAGCATGATAAAGGAAATGGCTCATCATCTAACGTAGTGAGTTATGACTACACCAATCATATAACCAACTTTGACTCTTTAGTAGGTCACATCAAGCCCGCAGACAACCATGTTAATGTCATAACTATCCAAGGAGTTAATCCTCCCCCTCTCCAAAGCAGACCAAATCCGGCTAGGATAGTCATTCAAGGTGCCATGCCTTCCACTTCCCATCCCCAAAGTGACTGTAATGTAACCACATGACGAGGTAAAGTCATTGTTCAAGGAGTCCCTCCCCCACCAAATCCCCCACCTATGTCTTCCACCCACCGATATGACCTCCTGGACAAACTTGGGAAGACCCCCACATAGATTTCCATTCTAGAACTTCTCAAGACTTCCCCTGAACATAAAGAAACTTTGGAACAAGCCCTCATGGAGTCCCGTGTTCCTGATAACATCAATGCTACTCAATTCGAAGCTCTCATTGGAAACCTTGCTACCCAACAACACCTTGTATTCACCTCCAATGATGATCCCGCAGATGGAGACCACAACAAGCCTTTGCACATTGAAGCCCTTATCCAAAAGCATAAGGTCAAACGTATTTTGATAGACGGTGGATCTGGACTTAATTTGTGTACATACAAATTAATAAAAAAGTTGGGACATTCTGAGGACCTGGTAGACATATCAGGAAGGGTCACCATCAAAGCATATGATGATGCAGAGAGAGTTTCAAAGGGCATGATCACCTTACCTCTTCAAGTGGGCCCTATTTCAATTGAAACCCCTTTCCAAGTACTAGATCTTGATCTCCCCTACAACATTCTCCTCGGTCAGCCATGGATTCACTCCTTGTAGGTCGTACCCTCCACCTATCACTAATGCATCAAATTCCCCTTTAATGGAAGAGAGATCATTATCAAAGGTGATCCACAACCTTTTCAATATTGCAAACTCTTAGAGGAGAAGCATCCATATCATTGCCCACTAAATAGACCCTCGCCAACATCACCATCTTACACATCAAATGTTGCCTCCACTTCATCCCAATCAGATACTCAAATCAAGATCTTGGACAATGGCTGTGGAGAATACAAATTGGAGGACATCTTATTAATAGGCAACCTCCCCCTGTCTCCTAAGTCATTTAGAAAACTGAAAAAACTCAAAAAAGACCTGAAATCAGTCATGCAATGCCAAAATACTACCTTCCAATAATGGGGCCCACTTGATGAGGAGAGCCTCAATGCAAATGTCTCTTCATGGTTGTACTAGGAAGAAGATGACGACCCAACAAAAATATCCAAAAAGATGTACCCAAAAGCATCAACCATAGTCTAAAAAATGGGGTACAAAGGACACTGCCTGGGACTAGAGGAGAAAGGAATAAAGAAACCCATAAATCCTATCTCCTACAAATACAACAAAGGCTTGGGGTACACCCTAGTGCCCAAGATTACTATTGTTGGTGCCCCTTCAAGTCCTCCTTTGGATGCCGAAAGCACTGACGAAGAGGAGTTCCACGAAATGCCTTATGAGTACGAAAATGATATCTTCTTTGACACTCATGTCAATGCCATTACTCCCATAACCCCTTCCACTTCACATGAGATACATCTTGTCCATCCTGAACTCATAGACTAGGGCCAATGAGACAAACCCACATTAGACATCTGTGTCGATGATAATGCTCTCATTACTCTCCTAATGATGCGGAATCTGGAAGATTGTAACAAAATAGAAGGTATTCAACTACATGAAAAGGGATACTTTGGTAGTCAGGTCAATTCCCTTAGTCGCAAAAAAGATAATCAAAGCAAAAAACATGATTCCCTAGGGGAAAACCTCTCTGAGGCACCTTTGGATGAACAAAAAATAAAAAAAAAGGGTGTATCTGAAAGTGAAAACCTAGAAAAGGCACTTGACGATGAGGGACTTGACCTCCCTACCATTGGTTACCTTCCATAGGACATATCAAATTTGCTGATAGAAGAAACAGATAGCATCAACATGGGCACCGAAGCCATCCCACAAAATATGCTCATTGCCAAGTCCCTCACAGAAAAAGAGAAACAAGATTTCATCAACTTCCTTACAGAGGTAAAAATCAATTTTGCATGGTCCTATGCCGATATGCCAGGGTTGGATCCTGCCTTGGTGGCTCACAATCTCGCTGTCCGCCTAGATGCAAAACCTATAAAACAAAAATTGCGCAAAATGCACCAACATATTACCCTACTGGTCAAGGAAAAACTTCAAAAGATGTTAGATGTAGAATTCATCAAACCAATAGACTATGCTGAATGGGTCTCCAACATTGTACCTATTGGCAAACCTGCCGGGGGCATTTGCATCTGCACAAATTTTCGAGATCTAAATAGAGTTTGTCCTAAAGATGATTTCCCACTCCCCAATATAGATATGATTATAGACCTTATAGCAGGACATGAGATGTTGTCGCTTATGGACAGATTTTCTGGATACAACCAAATCAGGATTGCAGATGAGGATCAGCATAAAACTGCATTCACAACACCATGGGGTACTTTCTGCTACTGAGTCATGCCTTTTGGCCTTAAAAATGCTAGAGCTACATATCAACATTCCATGACAACAATTTTTCATGACCTCTTGCACAAAATTATGGAGGACTATGTGGATGATATGCTAGGAAAATCCAAGACAAGACAAGAACACATCCCTATTCTTAAGCAGATCTTTGAAAGATTGGAAAAATACAAATTGCGCCTAAATCCCAAAAAGTGTGTGTTTCGGGTCACATCAGGAAAACTATTAGGATTCATTGTTTCCCACAGAGGCATCAAGGTCGATCCTACAAAGGTAAAAGCTATCATGGAAATTTCTCCACCAAAAAATCTCAGATAACTGCATAGTCTCCAGGGGAAACTCGAATCTATTAGACGTTTTATTTCACAACTAGTAGATAAATACCATCCATTCGCACACCTGTTGTGCAAGGACACAAAATTCAAATGAGATTGCTTATGTAAAAAGGCCTTTGAGAAACTAAAAGAATATCTAGCATCACCTCCAGTACTGATGCCTCCTACTCCTGGAAAACCCCTTATTTTTTATATATGTGCTACTGCAGTGGCATTGCGGGCATTACTGGTGCAAATAGATGATCAAGGGAAGGAGCATGCCATTTACTACATCAGTCAGACACTAGTAGGGTATGAACTCAATTAAACCCCCATAGAAAGAGCATGTTTAGCATTAGTGTTTAGCACACAAAAACTCTGACACTATATGTTGAACTATAAAACAAAATTGATTGCTAAGATTGATCCGCTTAAATATCTCTTATCAAAAGCTGCTCTCACTGGCAGAACTACTAAATGGGTCATGCTCTTAAGTGAATTTAACATTGAATATGTAGACAGAAAAGCAATCAAGGGACAAGTCATTGCAGATTAGTTGGCTGAAGCTCCACTTCCAGGTGACTATCCCATTCTCATAGAATTACTAGATGAGTTCATTATGACCGTTACCACATCCTCCACATGGTAATTATACTTTGATGGCTCTTGCACTCAAAATGGATCGGAGGCAGGAATATTATTGATGACACCTCAAGGAGATGGCATCCCAAAGTCATACAAGATAGCTTTTGCATGTACCAACAACATCGCAGAATACGAGGCACTCATCACAGGATTATGCTTGGCTATCATCTGGAAGATAAAGGAATTACATGTCTATGGTGATTCCCAACTTTTCATCAAACAAGTCAATGATGAATACCAAACAAAAGATGACAAACTCCTTCCCTATTGTACCATGGTTGAAGATCTTAAGCAAAATTTCCTGACAATCAAGTTCGATAAAATCCCATGAACAAACAATAGGGCTGTAGACGCAATGGCCACCATTGGCTCCCTCCTTTAGATGCGAACACAAAGTCAGAAGTATGAGTTCTTGGTTGAGAAATTATTCATACTAGCATATGACCTACCAGAGTCTAAAATGGTGTGTGTTCTTGTTGGTCCCGAGTCACTTTGGTACAAAGAAACCTTCGCTTGCCTAAAAGACAACACCATTCCCCTACATCTCATCAAAATCCAACAACAAACCTTCATTCGCCGATGTGCTCGTCGCACCATCCTTGGAGACACCCTATTCAGAAGGCATTTTGATGGTTCCCTCCTAAGGTGTTTAGATAAACAAGAGGTAGAATGGGCATTACGTGAAGTACACGAGGGTATCTGTGGGGCACACTCAAGTGGGCTCACATTGGCTAAAAAACTTTTGAGAACAGGATACTATTGGCCTAAAAATGGAAGTAGATGAATATAACTATGTGAAGAAATTCATCCCTTGCCAGCTATATGGCGACAAGATTCATGCTCCATCACAAGAATTGCAGCCATTCATTACACCATGGCCCTTCTCGTAGTGGGGGCTCCATCTCATTGGGGAAATTCAACCTCCATCTTCCAACAGACTGCTTCACACAAGCATAGAAGTCTTCAGAATACCCTGCACGGCTCTGTTTTTGAGTTTTTGAACTGCAAATCAACTTAGAAGCACTCCAAAACACAGTAAGATGGTTAGAAGGTTAGTATTCACGTCGGGTTCACCAGTTAATATAGCATAGAAATTAGGAATCATCACAAGATAAGTAGATCAATCAAAACACAAGACATGATAACATAATCAAAAGAACACTCATGAAATGAACCTAATTCCAAAGCACATTCAATAGAGGCACAAAAACAAAGCATTTAAAAGAAAATATCATGCAAACCATATGCTTCTTCCATGCAGCTCCATTGTTGTTCTTTCCTGTTCAATGGGTTTGTGGATCTCACCTACAAGTTCTCACACAATTGAAAGCAAAAAGCTCAAGAGTACTAGAAACGAAAGTTCGGTAGTTTGATAGAAATTCGGACCAGGTATGATTGAAAATCATCCAATTTATAGAAGAATTGGATAAATGAGCAAATTAGCATGAAAGAGATTTGAATAGAAATTCAAATCAATAATAGCAAAATTATGACATATCCATGACAAATTGCTATGCAAGGCTTATGACAATTCATGACAAATTTCTATGTCAAGAATTTATGACATTTTATGACATTTTATGACAAATCCTATGACACATTTCTATGTCAAGAATTTATGACAATTTATGACATTTTATGACAAATTTCTATGTCATTGCCATAAATTTAGGAAAGAAATAGGAGGAAATTGATTTTAAGAATTAAGAAATTAGGATTTAGTGAATTAATTAATAATTTTTCATTTATTAATCAATTCACAAAGAGGAATAATTAGCCAATTAAATAAAGATTTAATTGTAATGAGAAGACTTAGGATAAGTAAGTAATTTATTAATCCTAAAGGAAGAAATGACGTACAAGGTTAAATGATTAAATCATAAAACCGTAGAAGGCGAATTAGAAATGCGAGGATGACAATTAGGTCTATAATTGACTTGATCATGATTTGATTTGATAAATGACCAATGCGATAGACAATTTGATTGAGAAAATGCGCCAATTGACGAGGAACAATGACAAATTGATCCAAATTGACATGATTGAGACAGACAACGATTGATGACAAATCGGTTGAAAAATGACAAAATTGACAAAATAGATTGCAAGATGACAAGATTAGACATGACCACGATCGATGACAAATCGATCGCAAGATGACAAGATTGAAGGATTGATGATAAATCGACAAGATTGATAAACCAATCGCCAAATGATAAGATTGAAAATAGGACAAAACCCTAATTAGGATTGACGATGTCCAAAATGATAAGATTGATGATAAAATTGATAAGATTGACAGAAGGATGAAACCCTAATTAGGATTGACGATGTGCAAAATAATGACAAATTAGGATGCACATTGATGTAACAAGATAAAATCGATCAAAATCATGACGGGATAATGTTGTCGACAAGACCAAATTCGAGGACGAGATGATTGAAGAATATAGAAGAATGACTCGATGTTCGTAAATGATAAAAACCAAGTGCGTGACATAGGAGAAATGTTAATGCGACGCAAAAACCTAAAATGAGGCAATGCGCAATTGTTAAAAAATGACCTCGCAAGCATTGACCATTTTTGGGTGTCTACATTTTTCCCCTCTTTGAGACAATGCTATTTTAAGCGTTGTTTCAAAGAACAATAACGAAAATGCCCCAGACAATGACATATGTATGCCCCCTCGAGGAATTGGCCGGAAACATGCAAAGAAGAGGCCAATTGATCGATAAAAATGATAGGATCGAACGGACTGACAATCGGAGATCGGATGCATGAAGGACAAGCAATTTAAGGTGCACAAGACCGCGACCAACATAAGATGGAGAAGATGCACGTCCATCTATGCAATGACAAAAAGCTATAAATGAGACCAAGAGGGTGAAAATGACTCATTTGCACTAGCTAAAGAGGAGGATTTGTTGCTCTAGACAAGGACACTTGCAGACAGATGGCGAACATTCCAATGGCGGATCACCTTGGGGAACATGTACGTACATTCAGACGACCGGAGGATGCAGGAGCAGCGGTATGTATCTCGAAAACCCATGTTTTGAATTTCATGAATTTTGATGGCTTACGGGACATTGCGGGGCTGAGGAGGACAGAGGGAGCACCCAGTGACAAAGGCACGTACTCCTTATGACAGAGAGGGGACATTATGTAGTTTGACATTTTGTAGTCAGCCTGTGGGCCATACTTAGGACAGACAGTCCGATTTTGTACTCTGACATTATTATGATATGTGATATGATATGCATCGATATGATGGATGCAATGTGTTATGATTTGTAGTTATTTTTCTATGTATGGATGACTTATGCACTTGTTTATGAACATGTATGCATGGATTTTTATGTATTTTTGATGCATTTATAATATGAAGTGGATAAAAGGCTTGATGTAATATTTGATGCAAATGCGAATGTACTAACCAAATGGATGCAGGATGCAGTATATGTGCGTGGATATCGGAGCACTAGACCGAACTGACTATCCGACCGGACGGAAGAAGTGTTAGTAAGAAAAAAATGAGATAGAAGACAGTTAGAAATGATGAAAACTTGCTTTCAGTAATGCACTTTGTAGGTGAGAACCTTTATTTTTATCTAGCAAAATGGATGCGTAGCATCATGGCATTGAAGGCCAGAGCTGAAATGCAACCCGATTTGCATAAGACAGACACAGCATAGACAAACGACAATCATAATCAAAAAAGAAAAGGGTTATGAACCATCCCGGTCACTCTAAATCACTTAGTGACATCATCGAGCAACATAGGAACATGATCGAAGATAAATCAATAAAAAGATAAGACACACAAATTCAAACAAATCAGACAAACATCTTGATCTTCATTTTCAAAAGTTGAACGTGCTGATAGGACGATCATGCTGTCTGGTTTCAGAAAATGCGGTACCCCGTCTAAGACAGGACACAGTCTGGTTTCAAGTATACCACACCCTGTATAAGACCCATGATAGTAGAGACAAGGACAAACGACATTGATGTTGATTCGATTGGTAAGACAATTTGGATCAGTTTGAATGTTTGGTTTTGTTTGAAAAAGTTCATCTGATTAAAGCATGATTTCATGAAAGCGTAGCGTATGATTGCGAGTCGTTGGATGTATACTCGGTGATCTGTTGATGCATAAAGGGAATACTTTATTGCAAAATGCGTGTTTTTGTGTTTGTTTTCGAGTTTTACAATTTTTTTGTGTTCATTTTTTTTTTTAGGACTTTATTTGATTTTTAGAGATTTTTTCAGGACATTATTTGATTTTTATCATCTTATTTCAGGTCATTTTTCAATTTTATTTTTTTTTAAGACTTTTTTCAGGACATTTTTCAATTTTTATGATTTTTTCAGGACATTATTGGATTTTTATGGATTTTTTCAGGACATTATTGGATTTTTATGATTTTATTTCAAATTTTGCCCCCAGTGTCTAGCAAGGCAAGGAATATGACAAGTGAATAAACAAGCTTGCTGAAATGTTGGTGGATAGAGGGAAGGCAAAGGTCTTTTATTATGGAGACAATACGGATGCAAGTTTCAAGGGCTATGGCGTGATGGGACAAGAGACTGGAGATGACAATGTAAAGCAAGAACATGGCATGAGGGACATGTCAAGAGGTTTTTGAAACCATGTTTAAATTTCACGTCCTTATGTCAGATCAAGATCAAGGAATGAAAAAGAGTGTATGGATAGTGATAAGATATGGATAGGATAAGCAAGACCAAGAATGGATAAGGGACATGGACTAAAGGTCAGGGTAGGCTAAGGGATAGTGGCAGAAAGTTGCAATAAGCCAGGGAATATGGATGAAAGGTTATAATAAGCAAATGGATAAATGACCAAAAGCTATGATAGACTAAAAGCTACAAACAAGATGCATGATGCTCATGAAGATCCTCAGCCTTGTCAAGATCAAAGGTGGAAAGGAAAACTGGACAAGAGTGACAATAGGATATGAAGGGTAATGACATGGTATGATAGGATAATGAAGGGAAATAGGATATGAAGGAGGAAACCTGCCCCCAAGTGTGGTGTGCAAGAAGTTCATAGATTATGCATGATGCCTGTTTGCCAGGTTTTCATCATGGTACTTGCCCAAGGTGCCTATTTGCCAGGTTTTCACCAGTGGACGAATTATTTTTCTTTATTTTTTTTCTTCTTTCACCTTTTTTGTCTTTTTGTCTTTTTTCACTTTTTTTTTTTCTTCTTTTTTACTTTTTCAATAGAAGACGGACACATGATAGGGGATGGAAGAAGGACTCAAGCATCTTTTTGTTTGGATAGTAGCCTTGAAAAAAAAAATGGACCATGACCTTTAAAAGTATGCTCAAAGACGTTGGTAGGATAAGGACATGGAAAATGAGATGAAACTAAGGCAAGGATTTATGTAAAGGATTGGATCAAAGGGATCAAAGGATGGAAAATATGCATTGGATAATGGATAGGGTATTGGAAGAATTGGGCTTGAGTGGATGGAAATGAAGGCAAGATCAACATTGGCACACACCTTGAGGGGTGATGAATTGATGGAGGAAAGATGTATTTTGGATATTGAGATTTTGACGGAAGAAAGGCTTGGGATTTTGGGACATAAGGGCCCAAAATAGATGAAGAAGGTGATGGAGGAATAGACTTGGACGATTTGGATGGAGGAATAGTAATTTTGGATGCCAAGTTGGATGTTTCTTTTTGTGCTTCAAGGAGCTTCTTAGGGATCCACATGGTTTTTGATTTTTCATGCTTTTGTGGTTCCTTGGAGTGCATTGCTTGCACAAGGGATTTAGGAACCCATGTATATTTTGACCTTGCTTTATTTTGCTCAGTGGGCCTTTGTGGCCTTTTTGATTTTTCTTTTTCTTTATAGATCAATTTGTTCTTTGTTTTGACATGTCGATTATGTTGGACATGTTGATCCTTGAATACATGTGGATTTCTAGACTTATGACTTTTATACTTGGCATCCAAATTTCTTGGAAGAGGTAATGAATGTCGGTGTGGATGGGAATGATATGGAGGCATGTGGGATGGATGAAATTTACTCAAGGATGTGTGCCTTTGTTGACGTTGCATAGGAGATGGAGGGATATAGGGACCTAGAATGGATGGAAGCGATGATGGGGAAGGTGGACATTTGGATTTTGACTTTGAAGGGATACCAATGCCTTGAGTGTGAGCTTTGTAGCCATGACCATTAATATATTCTTTAACATGAAGGGGTTCTTGCTCATGAAGGTCTACTCCTTTGCCTTTATTAATATTTTGACTAATAGGACACTCTTTTCTTTGGGAAGAAGACGCGAGTTCATTATGAGGTGGATGTGATATGAGAGAAATAATGAGATCTTGAAGTGGATCAGATTGCACCAAAGTGGAAGAACCCATTATGCATGTCGAGGGTTCATGAACATCTTGCACTGACACGTTAGAATCATGAGGGGTATCAGGATCATGAGGGGGACTAGGATTGTGTATTGGACATGGTTCAATGATAGGCTCTTCAAGAGATGGAATGGGAGAAATAATGGGATCGTCAAAAGAAATACGATCTTGGAGTGGATATGTGGGATTAGGACATGGAGATGGAGGGACAAGTGGATCTTGTGAAAGATCTGAAGGAAGAATTTGATCTTGACAAGGAGGAAGATCATTGAAATCTTCTTTAAAGGTGCTATGCTCTGGACTTTCAATGGGATCAGCAGAAAGGATGGAAAGGATATCTTGATCTTTCTCAGGAAGTGGAATGTCAATGGGATTTGAAAGGACATTGTGTTCATGAAATGGAAGGGGCTCATTTGGGATTGGATGGACTGGGATATCTTGATCTCGCTCAGGGAATGGAGTGTCAATAGGACTTTGGATAGGATGGACAAGAATAGGGGAATCATCGTGAGTGTCTGGGAAGATGGGATCCTGGTCAACAATTGGATGGGATGATAAGGTTTCACGATTTTGATCTTGATTTTGTTTAGGACTCATTTCTTCGTGGTCTAAATTATCCTCTTGACATGGGGTTGGACTTTGGATGTGCATGGGGGATTCTGACATGGAACCAATGCTTTGGCATGAAGGAAATGCACTTTGAACATTTGTGATGGATTTTGGAAAGGAATCAATGCTTGAACATGAGGAAGAGGGACTTGGAATGGGGTCCTCTAAAATAGATAATGGCAATAAAGTGCATGGTTGCATTGGGTCTTGTATTTCTGAAACATGACAAGGATATACGTCACGAGTTGGATTATCTTGGCAATCAATTATGGATAGCTCTTAGATAATTGCATCCTTGGGTGTATTGTTTGATGAGGACAATATGGAAGGTTCTTGTGAAACTTTTAAAGGTGTAGGGATAGATGCCACTGGAGAGTCAATTTGCTTGCGAGGGGATGAGACATTGCTCGACATAATTGTATTATCTTTATCTTCTTCAAAGGACTCACTTGGTAGGTTCCTTAAGATCATTGCAAGAAAGCCACCTTTCTTTCGAGGTTTTGACATGGTTGTATCTGGAATTTGAACGTGTTTGGAAAGGAGTTGGTTTTGGTCTGATGTCATGTTTTGATGTTGAACTTGGTTCAATTGTTCTGACATGTTTGAAACTTGGGTTGGTGTGTGCTGCAACCTTTGTTTTTAAATGTTTGGTGGCGGTTGCTGACATTGATATGTTGAGTGAACTTGAACTTGTTGATATTCCACCATTGGTTGGACTATTTGTGGACATTGTATAGTTGGTTGGACATATTGTTGAAATTGGACCATTGGTTGCATTGGTTGCATATGTTGGACAATTGGTTGTATTGGTTCAAAATCTGATTGATAGTAAACACCTTGTTCTTGTTCTTGTTGTGGAGGCACATAATGTTGAAATTGATGTTGTCTCTTTTCTTGAAATTGTTTCATCATCTCTATTTGGGAGAGGAGAGCTGGTATGTCTGATCATTCAAGAAGAGATTTTACATCAATTGGCTCAATCTTTGGATTTTGACCTGGAAATTTTCGAAGCATTTTGGACATTTGTGATCTATTCTTCACCATGTTTTTCACTCTTTGTTCCAAAATCTCATTTTCTTGAGCTAGTTTCTCCTCTAGTTTTTGTATTTGGAGACTTGTTTCATCATAAAGAATTTGATCGATATTGCCTTGTTGTTGGGTTGGATATAATTGTGATTGCATTGTCGGTTGATATGTCAAACTTTGTTGCATCATTGGTGCTTGGAACCTTGTTTCAATAGACATGTCACTTATGCAAATGCAATATTTTTGGAATTTTTCAAGGATAATATATGATATGCAAAATAGATGAAAATGCAATCTATGGCAAGAATGCAATCTATGTTTTTTGGTAGTTTTTGAAGATTTTGACAAACTTTTGAAATGCAAATCTAAAAAGAGACCCTTAGAAATTTGAAATGATGTCTAGACCTCAAAGGACAAAAGGACTTAATTGACAAAGGACAAGATGACAATGTCTCCCCTATATGCTTGGATACTAAGCTAGGTTTGACAAAATGATATTGATGACAAAAGGACAAAAGATTTGATAAGGTCTAGACTTCTTAACAATGACTTAGGGTTTATCAAAGATTTGGGTTACTCAAGTATGACAAAACCTGGCTTTGACACTATATGCAAAGGGACAATTTCTATGCACATGACCCTAATATGATATGATAAAGACTTAGGTTTAATGAAGAGACTTGGGATATGCAAATGCAAATGTATGACAATGTCCGCCTAAGATGAAACCTAAGGTTTAATTATGAAATGATATTACTCTTATGCAAGAGGACATATGCAAATGGGTGACTTTTATTGATATGCAAACTAAGTATGACTTAGGTGAAACCTAACCTTGATACTTGATAATGACTCTGAAAAATGCAACCTAGGATGAACCTAAATGTAAGTGACATGAATGTTGAGACAAGTTTTTGAACAATGTTTGACAACCTTGTTTGAAGGAAGATGATCTTTGAATCTTGTTGAATTTTTGTTGGATGAATGTCTCTTGTGTTTAATCTTATGTTATATCAATGTGTTTGTTCTTTAAATGGGATTCAACTTTTGACAATCAAAGAATACAAGATGTTATAACTTAGACTCAAGACAATCATGCTCATTTCCACATTCCTTAGGGTAGGCAAAGACATTAGGTACTTGATAGGTAGACTCATTATGGGATTCAAGGAGAATACATAGATGCTTGACCCCACGGGCTCCCCTCCACAGCACTCACTTCTCAGGGCAGCCAAGCATCAGTCCCCATGGAATCTCCCCATGGCGAACTTAGTATCTCTTCCAAGTATCCGAATTTGTCCTTCTCAAGCAACTAGAAGGGTTTTTGGCCTCTAAAAACAAGGTATGTAGTAAGGATTTCTGTTAAGCATTACTCCTTGATGTCATGCAAGCATGATTGAGACATTAAGCCCATCAAGATACCAAACAAATGTAGTCGCGCAAGCACGATTTAGACCAAGAGGCCCTACTTAGATGTTGATATGAGAAAGAGTTCAAGGGTCATCACTTCCCAAGTAACTACAATTCCCACGTAACACTTCCTTCAAAGCTTTCGCTCATCAGGTATTTGTTTATAGTGAGTTAGAATGCCAAGGTATTCTAGCCGTACTCACTTTGGGTCGTCCCCTTCTCACAATTATCACTTGCTTGCTAAAGCAAAGTGGTCGGGAAGGCAGGCCCTCTAAGGGTGACAAACAATCAACAACACAAGTATGGTACCGAAGATCTGGATTTCTGATCACCCTATGAAGGATGAGAGCATACTCTCCTACTCCAATGTCATACTTAACAAACAAAGAAAACAAAGGTTCATTCCCACCTACTTATAAATCACTAAGTGCCTAATTAGAAAACTCAAACACACAATTTGGTTGTTTCTCCAAGGCAACCTGCAAAACACATGTCAGAAGTTTGATTTGTAGTCTTTGACCATCAAATCTGCATAACACATGTTAGTAGTTTGATTTGTAGTCTTTGTCATTCGTATGCCAAGATCCTACACAAATAATTAGTTCCAAAATCCAAAAGACAGAAAACAGAATGCAAAAACACCAAAGATTTCAAGTAAAAACTGCATTTTTTTTACCTCTGTTCTGGACTTGACACAGGCGCAGAAGTCATGACACAGGCGCAAGATGTATAACACAAGCGCAGAAGTCTTCAACACAAGTGCAAGATGTTTGAACACAGGCGCAAGATGCTTCACACAAGCATAGAAGTCTTCAGAATACCCTGCACGGCTCTGTTTTTGAGTTTTTGAACTGCAAATCAACTTAGAAGCACTCCAAAACACAGTAAGATGGTTAGAAGGTTAGTATTCACGTCGGGTTCACCAGTTAATGTAGCATAGAAATTAGGAATCATCACAAGATAAGTAGATCAATCAAAACACAAGACATGATAACATAATCAAAAGAACACTCATGAAATGAACCTAATTCCAAAGCACATTCAATAGAGGCACAAAAACAAAGCATTTAAAAGAAAATATCATGCAAACCATATGCTTCTTCCATGCAGCTCCATTGTTGTTCTTTCCTGTTCAATGGGTTTGTGGATCTCACCTACAAGTTCTCACACAATTGAAAGCAAAAAGCTCAAGAGTACTAGAAACGAAAGTTCGGTAGTTTGATAGAAATTCGGACCAGGTATGATTGAAAATCATCCAATTTATAGAAGAATTGGATAAATGAGCAAATTAGCATGAAAGAGATTTGAATAGAAATTCAAATCAATAATAGCAAAATTATGACATATCCATGACAAATTGCTATGCAAGGCTTATGACAATTCATGACAAATTTCTATGTCAAGAATTTATGACATTTTATGACATTTTATGACAAATCCTATGACACATTTCTATGTCAAGAATTTATGACAATTTATGACATTTTATGACAAATTTCTATGTCATTGCCATAAATTTAGGAAAGAAATAGGAGGAAATTGATTTTAAGAATTAAGAAATTAGGATTTAGTGAATTAATTAATAATTTTTCATTTATTAATCAATTCACAAAGAGGAATAATTAGCCAATTAAATAAAGATTTAATTGTAATGAGAAGACTTAGGATAAGTAAGTAATTTATTAATCCTAAAGGAAGAAATGACGTACAAGGTTAAATGATTAAATCATAAAACCGTAGAAGGCGAATTAGAAATGCGAGGATGACAATTAGGTCTATAATTGACTTGATCATGATTTGATTTGATAAATGACCAATGCGATAGACAATTTGATTGAGAAAATGCGCCAATTGACGAGGAACAATGACAAATTGATCCAAATTGACATGATTGAGACAGACAACGATTGATGACAAATCGGTTGAAAAATGACAAAATTGACAAAATAGATTGCAAGATGACAAGATTAGACATGACCACGATCGATGACAAATCGATCGCAAGATGACAAGATTGAAGGATTGATGATAAATCGACAAGATTGATAAACCAATCGCCAAATGATAAGATTGAAAATAGGACAAAACCCTAATTAGGATTGACGATGTCCAAAATGATAAGATTGATGATAAAATTGATAAGATTGACAGAAGGATGAAACCCTAATTAGGATTGACGATGTGCAAAATAATGACAAATTAGGATGCACATTGATGTAACAAGATAAAATCGATCAAAATCATGACGGGATAATGTTGTCGACAAGACCAAATTCGAGGACGAGATGATTGAAGAATATAGAAGAATGACTCGATGTTCGTAAATGATAAAAACCAAGTGCGTGACATAGGAGAAATGTTAATGCGACGCAAAAACCTAAAATGAGGCAATGCGCAATTGTTAAAAAATGACCTCGCAAGCATTGACCATTTTTGGGTGTCTACATTTTTCCCCTCTTTGAGACAATGCTATTTTAAGCGTTGTTTCAAAGAACAATAACGAAAATGCCCCAGACAATGACATATGTATGCCCCCTCGAGGAATTGGCCGGAAACATGCAAAGAAGAGGCCAATTGATCGATAAAAATGATAGGATCGAACGGACTGACAATCGGAGATCGGATGCATGAAGGACAAGCAATTTAAGGTGCACAAGACCGCGACCAACATAAGATGGAGAAGATGCACGTCCATCTATGCAATGACAAAAAGCTATAAATGAGACCAAGAGGGTGAAAATGACTCATTTGCACTAGCTAAAGAGGAGGATTTGTTGCTCTAGACAAGGACACTTGCAGACAGATGGCGAACATTCCAATGGCGGATCACCTTGGGGAACATGTACGTACATTCAGACGACCGGAGGATGCAGGAGCAGCGGTATGTATCTCGAAAACCCATGTTTTGAATTTCATGAATTTTGATGGCTTACGGGACATTGCGGGGCTGAGGAGGACAGAGGGAGCACCCAGTGACAAAGGCACGTACTCCTTATGACAGAGAGGGGACATTATGTAGTTTGACATTTTGTAGTCAGCCTGTGGGCCATACTTAGGACAGACAGTCCGATTTTGTACTCTGACATTATTATGATATGTGATATGATATGCATCGATATGATGGATGCAATGTGTTATGATTTGTAGTTATTTTTCTATGTATGGATGACTTATGCACTTGTTTATGAACATGTATGCATGGATTTTTATGTATTTTTGATGCATTTATAATATGAAGTGGATAAAAGGCTTGATGTAATATTTGATGCAAATGCGAATGTACTAACCAAATGGATGCAGGATGCAGTATATGTGCGTGGATATCGGAGCACTAGACCGAACTGACTATCCGACCGGACGGAAGAAGTGTTAGTAAGAAAAAAATGAGATAGAAGACAGTTAGAAATGATGAAAACTTGCTTTCAGTAATGCACTTTGTAGGTGAGAACCTTTATTTTTATCTAGCAAAATGGATGCGTAGCATCATGGCATTGAAGGCCAGAGCTGAAATGCAACCCGATTTGCATAAGACAGACACAGCATAGACAAACGACAATCATAATCAAAAAAGAAAAGGGTTATGAACCATCCCGGTCACTCTAAATCACTTAGTGACATCATCGAGCAACATAGGAACATGATCGAAGATAAATCAATAAAAAGATAAGACACACAAATTCAAACAAATCAGACAAACATCTTGATCTTCATTTTCAAAAGTTGAACGTGCTGATAGGACGATCATGCTGTCTGGTTTCAGAAAATGCGGTACCCCGTCTAAGACAGGACACAGTCTGGTTTCAAGTATACCACACCCTGTATAAGACCCATGATAGTAGAGACAAGGACAAACGACATTGATGTTGATTCGATTGGTAAGACAATTTGGATCAGTTTGAATGTTTGGTTTTGTTTGAAAAAGTTCATCTGATTAAAGCATGATTTCATGAAAGCGTAGCGTATGATTGCGAGTCGTTGGATGTATACTCGGTGATCTGTTGATGCATAAAGGGAATACTTTATTGCAAAATGCGTGTTTTTGTGTTTGTTTTCGAGTTTTACAATTTTTTTGTGTTCATTTTTTTTTTTAGGACTTTATTTGATTTTTAGAGATTTTTTCAGGACATTATTTGATTTTTATCATCTTATTTCAGGTCATTTTTCAATTTTATTTTTTTTTAAGACTTTTTTCAGGACATTTTTCAATTTTTATGATTTTTTCAGGACATTATTGGATTTTTATGGATTTTTTCAGGACATTATTGGATTTTTATGATTTTATTTCAAATTTTGCCCCCAGTGTCTAGCAAGGCAAGGAATATGACAAGTGAATAAACAAGCTTGCTGAAATGTTGGTGGATAGAGGGAAGGCAAAGGTCTTTTATTATGGAGACAATACGGATGCAAGTTTCAAGGGCTATGGCGTGATGGGACAAGAGACTGGAGATGACAATGTAAAGCAAGAACATGGCATGAGGGACATGTCAAGAGGTTTTTGAAACCATGTTTAAATTTCACGTCCTTATGTCAGATCAAGATCAAGGAATGAAAAAGAGTGTATGGATAGTGATAAGATATGGATAGGATAAGCAAGACCAAGAATGGATAAGGGACATGGACTAAAGGTCAGGGTAGGCTAAGGGATAGTGGCAGAAAGTTGCAATAAGCCAGGGAATATGGATGAAAGGTTATAATAAGCAAATGGATAAATGACCAAAAGCTATGATAGACTAAAAGCTACAAACAAGATGCATGATGCTCATGAAGATCCTCAGCCTTGTCAAGATCAAAGGTGGAAAGGAAAACTGGACAAGAGTGACAATAGGATATGAAGGGTAATGACATGGTATGATAGGATAATGAAGGGAAATAGGATATGAAGGAGGAAACCTGCCCCCAAGTGTGGTGTGCAAGAAGTTCATAGATTATGCATGATGCCTGTTTGCCAGGTTTTCATCATGGTACTTGCCCAAGGTGCCTATTTGCCAGGTTTTCACCAGTGGACGAATTATTTTTCTTTATTTTTTTTCTTCTTTCACCTTTTTTGTCTTTTTGTCTTTTTTCACTTTTTTTTTTTCTTCTTTTTTACTTTTTCAATAGAAGACGGACACATGATAGGGGATGGAAGAAGGACTCAAGCATCTTTTTGTTTGGATAGTAGCCTTGAAAAAAAAAATGGACCATGACCTTTAAAAGTATGCTCAAAGACGTTGGTAGGATAAGGACATGGAAAATGAGATGAAACTAAGGCAAGGATTTATGTAAAGGATTGGATCAAAGGGATCAAAGGATGGAAAATATGCATTGGATAATGGATAGGGTATTGGAAGAATTGGGCTTGAGTGGATGGAAATGAAGGCAAGATCAACATTGGCACACACCTTGAGGGGTGATGAATTGATGGAGGAAAGATGTATTTTGGATATTGAGATTTTGACGGAAGAAAGGCTTGGGATTTTGGGACATAAGGGCCCAAAATAGATGAAGAAGGTGATGGAGGAATAGACTTGGACGATTTGGATGGAGGAATAGTAATTTTGGATGCCAAGTTGGATGTTTCTTTTTGTGCTTCAAGGAGCTTCTTAGGGATCCACATGGTTTTTGATTTTTCATGCTTTTGTGGTTCCTTGGAGTGCATTGCTTGCACAAGGGATTTAGGAACCCATGTATATTTTGACCTTGCTTTATTTTGCTCAGTGGGCCTTTGTGGCCTTTTTGATTTTTCTTTTTCTTTATAGATCAATTTGTTCTTTGTTTTGACATGTCGATTATGTTGGACATGTTGATCCTTGAATACATGTGGATTTCTAGACTTATGACTTTTATACTTGGCATCCAAATTTCTTGGAAGAGGTAATGAATGTCGGTGTGGATGGGAATGATATGGAGGCATGTGGGATGGATGAAATTTACTCAAGGATGTGTGCCTTTGTTGACGTTGCATAGGAGATGGAGGGATATAGGGACCTAGAATGGATGGAAGCGATGATGGGGAAGGTGGACATTTGGATTTTGACTTTGAAGGGATACCAACGCCTTGAGTGTGAGCTTTGTAGCCATGACCATTAATATATTCTTTAACATGAAGGGGTTCTTGCTCATGAAGGTCTACTCCTTTGCCTTTATTAATATTTTGACTAATAGGACACTCTTTTCTTTGGGAAGAAGACGCGAGTTCATTATGAGGTGGATGTGATATGAGAGAAATAATGAGATCTTGAAGTGGATCAGATTGCACCAAAGTGGAAGAACCCATTATGCATGTCGAGGGTTCATGAACATCTTGCACTGACACGTTAGAATCATGAGGGGTATCAGGATCATGAGGGGGACTAGGATTGTGTATTGGACATGGTTCAATGATAGGCTCTTCAAGAGATGGAATGGGAGAAATAATGGGATCGTCAAAAGAAATACGATCTTGGAGTGGATATGTGGGATTAGGACATGGAGATGGAGGGACAAGTGGATCTTGTGAAGGATCTGAAGGAAGAATTTGATCTTGACAAGGAGGAAGATCATTGAAATCTTCTTTAAAGGTGCTATGCTCTGGACTTTCAATGGGATCAGCAGAAAGGATGGAAAGGATATCTTGATCTTTCTCAGGAAGTGGAATGTCAATGGGATTTGAAAGGACATTGTGTTCATGAAATGGAAGGGGCTCATTTGGGATTGGATGGACTAGGATATCTTGATCTCGCTCAGGGAATGGAGTGTCAATAGGACTTTGGATAGGATGGACAAGAATAGGGGAATCATCGTGAGTGTCTGGGAAGATGGGATCCTGGTCAACAATTGGATGGGATGATAAGGTTTCACGATTTTGATCTTGATTTTGTTTAGGACTCATTTCTTCATGGTCTAAATTATCCTCTTGACATGGGGTTGGACTTTGGATGTGCATGGGGGATTCTGACATGGAACCAATGCTTTGGCATGAAGGAAATGCACTTTGAACATTTGTGATGGATTTTGGAAAGGAATCAATGCTTGAACATGGGGAAGAGGGACTTGGAATGGGGTCCTCTAAAATAGATAATGGCAATAAAGTGCATGGTGGCATTGGGTCTTGTATTTCTGAAACATGACAAGGATATACGTCACGAGTTGGATTATCTTGGCAATCAATTATGGATAGCTCTTGGATAATTGCATCCTTGGGTGTATTGTTTGATGAGGACAATATGGAAGGTTCTTGTGAAACTTTTAAAGGTGTAGGGATAGATGCCACTGGAGAGTCAATTTGCTTGCGAGGGGATGAGACATTGCTCGACATAATTGTATTATCTTTATCTTCTTCAAAGGACTCACTTGGTAGGTTCCTTAAGATCATTGCAAGAAAGCCACCTTTCTTTCGAGGTTTTGACATGGTTGTATCTGGAATTTGAACGTGTTTGGAAAGGAGTTGGTTTTGGTCTGATGTCATGTTTTGATGTTGAACTTGGTTCAATTGTTCTGACATGTTTGAAACTTGGGTTGGTGTGTGCTGCAACCTTTGTTTTTGAATGTTTGGAGGCGGTTGCTGACATTGATATGTTGAGTGAACTTGAACTTGTTGATATTCCACCATTGGTTGGACTATTTGTGGACATTGTATAGTTGGTTGGACATATTGTTGAAATTGGACCATTGGTTGCATTGGTTGCATATGTTGGACAATTGGTTGTATTGGTTCAAAATCTGATTGATAGTAAACACCTTGTTCTTGTTCTTGTTGTGGAGGCACATAATGTTGAAATTGATGTTGTCTCTTTTCTTGAAATTGTTTCATCATCTCTATTTGGGAGAGGAGAGCTGGTATGTCTGATCATTCAAGAAGAGATTTTACATCAATTGGCTCAATCTTTGGATTTTGACCTGGAAATTTTCGAAGCATTTTGGACATTTGTGATCTATTCTTCACCATGTTTTTCACTCTTTGTTCCAAAATCTCATTTTCTTGAGCTAGTTTCTCCTCTAGTTTTTGTATTTGGAGACTTGTTTCATCATAAAGAATTTGATCGATATTGCCTTGTTGTTGGGTTGGATATAATTGTGATTGCATTGTCGGTTGATATGTCAAACTTTGTTGCATCATTGGTGCTTGGAACCTTGTTTCAATAGACATGTCACTTATGCAAATGCAATATTTTTGGAATTTTTCAAGGATAATATATGATATGCAAAATAGATGAAAATGCAATCTATGGCAAGAATGCAATCTATGTTTTTTGGTAGTTTTTGAAGATTTTGACAAACTTTTGAAATGCAAATCTAAAAAGAGACCCTTAGAAATTTGAAATGATGTCTAGACCTCAAAGGACAAAAGGACTTAATTGACAAAGGACAAGATGACAATGTCTCCCCTATATGCTTGGATACTAAGCTAGGTTTGACAAAATGATATTGATGACAAAAGGACAAAAGATTTGATAAGGTCTAGACTTCTTAACAATGACTTAGGGTTTATCAAAGATTTGGGTTACTCAAGTATGACAAAACCTGGCTTTGACACTATATGCAAAGGGACAATTTCTATGCACATGACCCTAATATGATATGATAAAGACTTAGGTTTAATGAAGAGACTTGGGATATGCAAATGCAAATGTATGACAATGTCCGCCTAAGATGAAACCTAAGGTTTAATTATGAAATGATATTACTCTTATGCAAGAGGACATATGCAAATGGGTGACTTTTATTGATATGCAAACTAAGTATGACTTAGGTGAAACCTAACCTTGATACTTGATAATGACTCTGAAAAATGCAACCTAGGATGAACCTAAATGTAAGTGACATGAATGTTGAGACAAGTTTTTGAACAATGTTTGACAACCTTGTTTGAAGGAAGATGATCTTTGAATCTTGTTGAATTTTTGTTGGATGAATGTCTCTTGTGTTTAATCTTATGTTATATCAATGTGTTTGTTCTTTAAATGGGATTCAACTTTTGACAATCAAAGAATACAAGATGTTATAACTTAGACTCAAGACAATCATGCTCATTTCCACAATCCTTAGGGTAGGCAAAGACATTAGGTACTTGATAGGTAGACTCATTATGGGATTCAAGGAGAATACATAGATGCTTGACCCCACGGGCTCCCCTCCACTGCACTCACTTCTCAGGGCAGCCAAGCATCAGTCCCCATGGAATCTCCCCATGGCGAACTTAGTATCTCTTCCAAGTATCCGAATTTGTCCTTCTCAAGCAACTAGAAGGGTTTTTGGCCTCTAAAAACAAGGTATGTAGTAAGGATTTCTGTTAAGCATTACTCCTTGATGTCATGCAAGCATGATTGAGACATTAAGCCCATCAAGATACCAAACAAATGTAGTCGTGCAAGCACGATTTAGACCAAGAGGCCCTACTTAGATGTTGATATGAGAAAGAGTTCAAGGGTCATCACTTCCCAAGTAACTACAATTCCCACGTAACACTTCCTTCAAAGCTTTCGCTCATCAGGTATTTGTTTATAGTGAGTTAGAATGCCAAGGTATTCTAGCCGTACTCACTTTGGGTCGTCCCCTTCTCACAATTATCACTTGCTTGCTAAAGCAAAGTGGTCGGGAAGGCAGGCCCTCTAAGGGTGACAAACAATCAACAACACAAGTATGGTACCGAAGATCTGGATTTCTGATCACCCTATGAAGGATGAGAGCATACTCTCCTACTCCAATGTCATACTTAACAAACAAAGAAAACAAAGGTTCATTCCCACCTACTTATAAATCACTAAGTGCCTAATTAGAAAACTCAAACACACAATTTGGTTGTTTCTCCAAGGCAACCTGCAAAACACATGTCAGAAGTTTGATTTGTAGTCTTTGACCATCAAATCTGCATAACACATGTTAGTAGTTTTATTTGTAGTCTTTGTCATTCGTATGCCAAGATCCTACACAAATAATTAGTTCCAAAATCCAAAAGACAGAAAACAGAATGCAAAAACACCAAAGATTTCAAGTAAAAACTGCATTTTTTTTACCTCTGTTCTGGACTTGACACAGGCGCAGAAGTCATGACACAGGCGCAAGAGGTATAACACAAGCGCAGAAGTCTTCAACACAAGTGCAAGATGTTTGAACACAGGCGCAAGATGCTTCACACAAGCGCAGAAGTCTTCAGAATACCCTGCACGGCTCTGTTTTTGAGTTTTTGAACTGCAAATCAACTTAGAAGCACTCCAAAACACAGTAAGATGGTTAGAAGGTTAGTATTCACGTCGGGTTCACCAGTTAATGTAGCATAGAAATTAGGAATCATCACAAGATAAGTAGATCAATCAAAACACAAGACATGATAACATAATCAAAAGAACACTCATGAAATGAACCTAATTCCAAAGCACATTCAATAGAGGCACAAAAACAAAGCATTTAAAAGAAAATATCATGCAAACCATATGCTTCTTCCATGCAGCTCCATTGTTGTTCTTTCCTCTTCAATGGGTTTGTGGATCTCACCTACAAGTGCTCACACAATTGAAAGCAAAAAGCTCAAGAGTACTAGAAACGAAAGTTCGGTAGTTTGATAGAAATTCGGACCAGGTATGATTGAAAATCATCCAATTTATAGAAGAATTGGATAAATGAGCAAATTAGCATGAAAGAGATTTGAATAGAAATTGAAATCAATAATAGCAAAATTATGACATATCCATGACAAATTGCTATGCAAGGCTTATGACAATTCATGACAAATTTCTATGTCAAGAATTTATGACATTTTATGACATTTTATGACAAATCCTATGACACATTTCTATGTCAAGAATTTATGACAATTTATGACATTTTATGACAAATTTCTATGTCATTGCCATAAATTTAGGAAAGAAATAGGAGGAAATTGATTTTAAGAATTAAGAAATTAGGATTTAGTGAATTAATTAATAATTTTTCATTTATTAATCAATTCACAAAGAGGAATAATTAGCCAATTAAATAAAGATTTAATTGTAATGAGAAGACTTAGGATAAGTAAGTAATTTATTAATCCTAAAGGAAGAAATGACGTACAAGGTTAAATGATTAAATCATAAAACCCTAGAAGGCGAATTAGAAATGCGAGGATGACAATTAGGTCTATAATTGACTTGATCATGATTTGATTTGATAAATGACCAATGCGATAGAAAATTTGATTGAGAAAATGCGCCAATTGACGAGGAACAATGACAAATTGATCCAAATTGACATGATTGAGACAGACAACGATTGATGACAAATCGGTTGAAAAATGACAAAATTGACAAAATAGATTGCAAGATGACAAGATTAGACATGACCACGATCGATGACAAATCGATCGCAAGATGACAAGATTGAAGGATTGATGATAAATCGACAAGATTGATAAACCGATCGCCAAATGATAAGATTGAAAATAGGACAAAACCCTAATTAGGATTGACGATGTCCAAAATGATAAGATTGATGATAAAATTGATAAGATTGACAAAAGGATGAAACCCTAATTAGGATTGACGATGTGCAAAATAATGACAAATTAGGATGCACATTGATGTAACAAGATAAAATCGATCAAAATCATGACGGGATAATGTTGTCGACAAGACCAAATTCGAGGACGAGATGATTGAAGAATATAGAAGAATGACTCGATGTTCGTAAATTATAAAAACCAAGTGCGTGACATAGGAGAAATGTTAATGCGACGCAAAAACCTAAAATGAGGCAATGCGCAATTGTTAAAGTATGACCTCGCGAGCATTGACCATTTTTGGGTGTCTACAATCACAGATAATGGGAGACAATTTAAAAACTAGGATGTCAAATAACACTGCCAAAAATTCAACATCCAACATTGCTTTTCCACTCCATATTACCCCCAAGGCAATGGCCAAGCTGAGGCTTGTAATAAAACCCTAATCAAAATCCTCAAAATGATAGTCAATGAAGTTGGCTATGATTGGTACCTCCAACTCCATCCCACTTTGTGGGCCTACAACACCTCCATCCGCACCCCCACATGTGCCACTCCTTATTCCCTGGTCTTTGGTTCTGAAGCCATCCTTCCCCTTGAGATAGAGATCCCCTCTCTAAGGGTATCACTGCAAAATATCCTACCAAAGGAAGAATACAGAATTGCCCGCTTACAAGAGCTAGAATTGTTAGATTAAAGGCACCTCAAGGCCTTGAACCATCTTCAGGTATATCAAAACCGCCTGTGCATGAGTTATCACAAAAAATTCAGAACCTGGGAATTCCAAATTGGTGATCTTGTCGTCATGGAGAATCAAAAAAACCTCCAAGAAAGAGAAAAGAAAGGCAAGTTCGAGCCTAATTAGCTTGGACCATACGTAATCACAACCAAGTATATCAAGAGCTTATCAGTTGGCTACCCCTAAAGGTGACCCTTTGGACGATCCAATGAATATCATGCACCTCAAAATATTTTATGCCTAGTCCTCAGGAAGTCTTAAATTGTCAAAAAAATCAAAAAAAAAAAAAAATCAAGAAAAATACAAAAAAAAAGAAGAAAAAGATCTTGAAAAAAGTGTCACTTTGGTGAAAACCTGGCAAACAGGGGCCTGGTCACCCAAAAGAATAAAAAAATCAGAAAAAGAAAAAAAAAAAAACAATTCGTCAATTAGTGAAAACCACTTTGTGGTGCTATGGACAAGTACCTTGGTGAAAACCTCCATGCAGGTGCCAAGGTAAATAATCGGATCCATTGTCTATCAGGTCGACGCTGCAAAACACCCTCCATCTAGTCCACCCATTCACAACATCCCTTCTACCTCCCAATAAAGCATGCGTATGATGATGAGTCTTTGCCTAAGTCATGAATAAGGAATGTCCCATTAAAATGAGCTTTTGTGCCTCTGTGTGAGCTTCAATAAGTCTTGAGAAATAGTCTACAAGTCACTTTTCAACACCATAGGATCGTTTGCCTAATCCAAAAATCCATTTTTCCCTAGGGATGATTCCTTCCCTCGCTTAGCAACCTATTCCTCCATCCTAATCCTACTCTTGGCAAGAGGTATCATTTGGTCATGAATGAGTGACTTGATAGATTTTTTTGGATTTTTCATTTAGACTTGCATCTTTTGCCCTATGACTGCAACTATCTATGATTGCTTGGATTTGCCATATCCTGGTATGTTACAATAGGGGCATACTGGGGCATATTTTTCATAGGCATGGCATGTTTTGGATCTCTCTTGTATAAACCGGCGACCTGGTATAAGTGTTTATCAACACTTACCTTCTCATGTACAAGAGTTATTGGTGTGTTTGAGGGTTTCCTTGCACGTACCCACATCTTTATATTAGTGTTTCTTAACACTTCCATACCTATGTGTAAGGAATTCCTATTTATCTAAGATTCAGTCCACACCTTGGCTTTCTCATGGCATCCTAATTCCTATAATTAGTGATGCAAGTCACCCAAGGCAATATCAAACTAGGTTGGCTCTCCACATATATTGTGCACAAAAATTTCACCATCATTCCATAAAATCCTAAGCTCACTAATCCCATGGACTCCTCAATTTCCCCCATTTCCCATTTCTTCTATCTAAGATCATTGTGTTATTATTGGCATATTCCCTCTTTGTATTATTCATTCACATCATATAGATTGCATTACTCATTTCATTTA
Source organism: Cryptomeria japonica (assembly GCF_030272615.1). NCBI lineage: Eukaryota > Viridiplantae > Streptophyta > Pinopsida > Cupressales > Cupressaceae > Cryptomeria > Cryptomeria japonica. The sequence continues at coordinate 326,628,853 of NC_081411.1, read as the reverse complement.
GATAGTAATTTTTCCACAAAACATTTAGGTTGCATCACATAAATAAAAGATACTTATTCATCCATGTAACATTACATTTAGATTGCATCATAAATCATTTCACGTCTACAAATCTATCACACATTTGAATAAAACATAAATCACTCATCTTGCATCCAAAAATGTGTCAACAACACATCATAAACATACATGTATAAGCATCCACTCTACATCATAAATAGGTCAGCACAACATATCCATAATTGCATCCATTTGTTGCATCACAAGAAAAACAAAGAGAGTCCATCATAATAAAAGGTACACATCATCAATCATCATCAAATTATGTATATATATATAAAGAGGAAAATGTGTCTACCATAATACAATGATCACCCCAAAGGGTCAAAATATGATACACAAGCAAAACAAGGAGCTAGCTCTCCCCTCCTATCTCTCCACCCGCCTCTGTTGTACCTCCTCCAACTAATCCTCCTACCTCCCCCCTTGCTGGTGGCCGAAAACCCACTGATCCCCCTGTCAGATGACTTTGAGACGGCCATTGACTATGAGTCCTGTGAGACCACACACTCTTAGTGTACGAGGCTACTCATTGTGCTATAGGAACTACTCCATGGTATAACCCCCTGCAGTACTCTGCCTCTCTGGCCACCCTCACTGCCCTATCCCTCTGCTACATAATATCAGCGTATATCTGTGCTAGCCTTGCAGGAACCAATCCCTAGTGACCTGCATCCCTCTCCCCCCGTAGTCGTGTCACATTTGCCTTTGCCCTCTATACCCTGGCTTGGAGCCCTACTAACTTGGCGTCCTGCCGATGAATAACATCCTAGAGCCCTGCAATGGCTGTCCCTATCTAAGCCTCCTACAGCATCCTCTATGACTCCTCCCCCTCCACCTTCAAGGTATCCACCTTTGTCCTAGTAGTATGGAGACTCTTTGTCAAATCAGCTATCTCCTATGTGAACCGCTCCACCTCTACCCCCATACTCTCTCGTTGCGCCCGCTCTAACTATAGCTCATCCTCCACTAAATGAAGCCTTGCTCTATAGGTATCTCGCTTCTACTATACACAGTCAAAATCAGCCTGTGTGACCCCTCCCCTCTCCTCTGCTTGTGCCTCAGGAATATCCATAGGTACAGCCTCCCCTCCCTCACCAATTGTGGCCTCTATAGCCTCTCCCACTGGGGCATCCTCCCCCTCTCCCTCTCCCTCCTCTGGATCCCTCCTCCATACCACCCGGACTCTCCTTTGTTGTTTGCTCGCACCACGCCCTACACCAACCACAACCCTCTCTTCTGGGCCATCATCCTCCCCACCCACCACCTGGTCAACTCCTGGCTGCAACTCCTCATCCTTCAACACCCCAGGAATGGTAAGCCGCACTGGTAAGTGCCCCTCCCACCAGCTCCTGTATCCACCTATCATGCTTGGATCCTCCCCTACCCCCATCTGCTCATCCCACACCAAGTGAAAAGCCCTCTAAGGGACTCGGTCTAGGGCCCCAATGCCTAACCTCCCGTGTAATCTGGGGATACACTGGAATATCCCCCACTATATCCTACATCTGTCCAAGCTGTCGGGCCACCCTGAATGGAGAATAGTACTCCATGATATATACTGACCTCCTGAATATCCACATCTCCACTCCCAACCAGTGTAGCTGCCAGTCATCTCTCCACCTCTCACATCCCAAAAATGGTCTCCATGTGAACTGCACCAGCTCATCCAAAATCCTCCTCTAGAACCATACAGACCTTGTCTGCGTATAATGCAACAAACCCCTATATCTGTTCACAAATGGCTATCGTAGCCACCTATCCTATACCCCCAGTGGCCGAGTCACTGCAATATGGTCCCACACCCAGATGTGTAGAAGTGTGACCCTTGCAGATAAACTCGCGTACTCTCTGTAGACCACTAGATGCATATCATGATATAGCTAGGATAGCATCACTGAGCCCCATGTATACTGTATGCCATCATGAACCATGAATTAAAGACATCTGCTCCATCCTAGAGGAAATCCATGACCACCCAAATCTCGAATGATCCACCCACTCAGTAAGCCACAAATCACCAAAACTAATTGAGGAATCCGTCGAACACCCATCATCTGACCCAAGTGCATCATGCTCCTATCTAACATCGGTGGTGTCTCATACTCGGACATGTCCCATAGATAAAAATCAGCTGCATCTAACTGATACTTAGGGATAACGCCATGAATGGGGATCTTCAAGATCCTCCAAACATCCAATAGAGTCACTGTGGCCTCTCCAGTCGACAAACGAAAGGTTTTATACTGACTATCCCTCCTCTCCACCAACACCATCATCATGGTAGTATGCACTCGTATCCTCGGCCACCTGCCTACATAATGCAATCCTAGTGCAGCTAGCACCTCCAGCTCATCGCGCCCTAACTCACGATACAGGCTCATCATCGCAGGCCAACACTCCCTCAAAGATAGTGGTCCCCTCTCCTCCTGCATCCATTAGACCAAGTCATTACTTTCATGCCCAAAAATTTTCTCCTCACCTCCCGAACCAACCATACCCTTCCCCCTACTCCAAAATTCTAAGCCAAAACTTCATTTTCCCCCTTCCCAGGTGCATGCGCTGATCTACCTAGCACTCGTGCCAAAACCATGATGCTTACGCCATTTGTTAGGTGCTCACACCAATAGAGATTATATCCCTTCTCTGACCCCCTCTCGAGCCCATCGACGCAAGCGCCCACGTAATCCCTTGGGCGCTCGCATTGAAATGCCCTCCCATTCCCCCAAAAGCCCTAATGTACCTGACCCTACAGTTTGCACCCATGCTGATCGCTAGCGCTCACATTGATATAGGGGTGCGCACGCTGAAACAATGATCAGCGCGTGCACCTTGCCTAACCTAGACCCCTATTTCTAGCCCTAAAAATTACCCAAAATCAAAAATTCCAAAAGAGGGATAGTCCTACTCACCGGTGGTCCAGAATAATTTGAAACCTCAATTTTGGGTCTCTTCCCAATCTGAGAAATGACCCTCAACAATCGATCTTCATCTTGATCTATTATTTCTTTTGATTCAGGAGAGGTTGAATCTTCAACCTCTCCTTCATAATCACTTTCTCCTCTCCTTGGATTAAACCCTATTCTTAACTCTTCTTTCAGTGCATCAATTTGTCTCTGGAGGGCTCCCAAACCCTCATTTACTAAAGCATTTCTTCCACCAGCATTTCTACCATCATGAATCACTCTTGGAGGCATCTGTAACTTGAGCCCATAATCATAGATCCTGGTATGAAACGCCTCACGTTCAACGATCTGTTCACACACTCAGGAACAACCCGCTCTGATACCACTTGATGAGGGAACAACCTGAGAAATCGAAAACACAAGATTATATTATTATAATCTACAAATATGCAATTACAAACATGCAACACATGCAATTACAATCTAGAGGTATAAATGCTCACAGGCTACAACACAAAGCTTTCAGAATCTTCTGGAAAACCCTTACAATAAATAACACAACTCCCAAAACTCACTCTTCAAAAACTCACATACAACTCCAACAACTAACTTCCCAGTTTTACATATGAGTCTTAAATAGACTTTCTTCTATTTTGGAGCTGACATTACAATATACAAATTACCAAATGGCAGACAAATGCCAAAACATGAAATTAGAAATTTGAAAATATAGCTAGATATGAAAATTGGAACTTTCCAAAAATTGTCCAACTTCTGGCAACCATAACTTTTGATCCGGGAAATGGATTTACAAACCATTTGAAGCGTTGGAAAGATCTTCAAGTCTATAATATTCTTAGAATCCACGTTATCAATTCCTGCCATTTTTGGGTTCATTCAACACTATTTAAAGCCTCAAATCTGACTTGGATTTTTTTTGGGGGGGTTTTTTCTAAACTTTAATAACTTTCAAACCGTTTATGCTTTTGACTTGGTTCTTTTTCCAATGTGATTATTTTTCCTTCCTTAATATTCCTATAAATTTTGGGCTCCATCCACTTTCAAATAAAAACCTTCTATTTTTTGGCTGTCAGCTAGAAAAAGCATCTTGACAATTCTGAGAGTCGGAATCTCTTATTCATCCAAATGTGTATTCAGAACTGCAAATACATAAAAAAAATAAACAAAAATAAATATTTTTGAGTGATGCCCATACACCACCAGATGCTTCGACTTCAGACACCTAGGGTAAATAAAGAAGTGACCCCATCACGTCTGAGCTGGTTGAGGAAAACCCAAACGCTCAACCTCTGCCTTGGACAACCATAAAGAATCCTCAACAGTTCTTACCCTCCATTTCACCAGATACTCTTCATATTTCTTGTTTCTGGTACTCCTCACACAACTATCCAAAATTTAGTCGATGGCCTCCTTCTCTGAAGTAGGTGAATGAATTTTGTACTATTCTATTGTTGTTTCCTCCTCTGTGCCACTTTCATGATATTATGTTAAGTCTGAAATGTTGAACACAGGGGAAATGTTAATTCCTTCAGGAACTCATACAGAAAACACAAAAAATTTCTATAAAAGAGACACAAAATATTATATTATTATTATCTGCAAATATGCAATTACAATCTAGAGGAATAAATCCTCATAGGCTGCAACACACAACTTTCAGAGTATTCTAGAAAACCTTTACAATAAAAAACACAACTCCCAAGACTCACTCTTCAAAAACTCACATACAACTCCAACAAACTAGAAACTTCTATAGGAACCTCTACACTATCTTCTTTATCCACTCTAGGAATTAAAGAAAAACACATAGGTTTGTGCTTCATGCCTTCCAAAAATTTGCTTCCATCAACAAAACATATTCTGGCATTACTACATATGTTTTCTTCCAATTCCTTCAGTGGTTTTAGTTTATGATAGACTCCATCCTTCGTTAGGGTTTAGGTATTTGCATGGCCATCATGCACAACTCGCCTATCAAACTGCCATAACCTCCCTAACATCATGTGACATGGATCCATGGGTATGATGTCACAGAGTACCTCATCATGGTAAGTGTCAATCTTGAATTTCACCAAGCACTGCTCATTGACAAGAATTTTATTGTCATCCTACAACCATGATATCCAATATGGATGTGGATGTCTTTCTCTCTTCAGCTTCAACTTTGTAACCATTTCTTTAGACACTAAATTGTCAGTTCTCCCACTCTCAATAATCACATTACAACACTTATTTTTATATTTGCATTTGGTATGAAATAAACTTTGCCTTTGATCTAGTTCTTTTACCTCATTCATCAGGGTTCTCCCACTATCAATAATCACATTACAACACTTATTGATTATGTGTTGCATTGATGTTTTGTCATTGATATCAATACTACATGTTTGGATGCTTTACCGCCACCCTTCTGGTACTAGTAGGATGAGTGGTTTCTAGTTAGTTTAGATTTGGTAGGCTTCGGTATAGTCTAGTGATGGAATTGGCTTGTTCATGATACTAATACCCATATTTGGTTAATTGGTTTTGGTTTGGAGATTGGATGGTATCCTTCTTACTTAGAAGATTGGTTTCTGGTTTCGACAAGGGTTTCAACGACAGAGATTTTGATGGAGATCTTTGATGAATTGCACAAGTGGTATTGGTGCAGCTTCTAATGGAGTTTCAGGATGTTGTTGGTGATCATGTTCGAGACTTGGTAGTTTGAGATCATTGTTGAAACGTGTGGACCTATACTTGGTCCCGATTGATCTAGGTTATGGAACAACATTAATGTAATGTGTGGATAGGACCTATTGTATTTTCAGGATGTCTTATGTGTTGTTAATTACTCATTTAGTCTAAGGCCGACATGGTTTGTAATTATGTAATTGGTTTATATTCTAGTGGTTGGCTTGATTGTTTATGGTTGAGGGTTTGTATATAAAGATGTAAGATCTTATTGTAGATCATTATGGTTAATGTAAGAGGTCATGGTCAAGGAATATAATGTGTGAATAATGTAATATCATTCAGGCAAAGGAGTTGGTCAATCATTGGAGATTGAATTGGGTTTATGTAAGAGGATTTAGTCCTCTGGTATTAAGCTTAACTAGAACTGTACTCTGGCATAGGAGATGCTATCTTTTTCAATTCAACCCTTCTTTGGATTGTAGTCTAAATTGTTATGTAGTCAATGAGGCTCCTTTTGTGATGAGCAGTGTGCTCTAGGTTGTTGGCCTTCCTGCAAGTGCACGCCCCTTCATTGTAATTCACATACTTACTGCAGAAGTATTATCTGACTGTGGGTAGGCTTCCCACCATGGTTTTTCTCTTTACCGGGTTTTCCATGTACAAATCTTGGTGTTGTGTGGATGGCTTTTATTTTGTGATTACTGTTTATGCTTAATTGGTTTAACTACTATTCTGATATTATTATTTTTGGTTCTAGTATTAAAGTTTTAATTGCTGAATGTTCTTGTAATCTATGACAACTGATTCACCACACCCCCGCCTCTTAGTTGTCTTCTGGTTATCTGAACTATCTAACAATTGGTATCAGAGCTTTGGTCCTCTCTGTAGAAATGTTAACCACTTGAGGAAGATCCTATTCTGACTAATAGTTCAATTTCATGCAATTCTTCTAGAGCTATCTTTCAAAGGGATATTACGAGACTTGATGGAATAAATTAGACAGTATGGAAGATTCAGATGGAGACTTATTTGAGATGTCTTGGCAAGGAGATTTGGGAGATCACATAGAATGATGTGAAACCCTATAATCTGGGATCTAACAATCCTCCTCTAGCAAACCTGGACAAGGAGCTTGAGAATGATTGTAGAGCAAGAGAAGACCTCTTGTGTGCACTTTCTGATCAACAAATAATGGGATCAACAGACAAATCATCTTGAATGGCTATATGGAATAAGTTGCAGACTCTTAATGAAGGTGACCCTACAATGAAGATTGTTAAACTTGATGGTTACCGGGCAAGATATGAAAACTTGAAGATGGAAGAAGATGAAAGGATTACTGCATTCATGGAAAGGGCAAATGACATTGTTATGGGAATTCAATGTTGTGGTGGAACTCTCAACGAAGATTAAATTATTTCTAAAGTTTTGATAGCCCTAGAACCGGCTTACAAAATGAAGGCTACTACTATCAATGAGTTGAGAATAATGGCTAATACATCTATCAACAAAGATACTTTGGTTGGGAAACTATATGCTTTTGAGCTTGAGGAATTTGGACCTTCTAGATTTGTGAAGATTGAACCTGCTTTTCATGTATCTACATCTACAACCAGTAACCAAGACTTGAAATATTTATCTGTAAAAGAGTTAGAAGATATGAAGAGAGAAGATGATGAGTTTGAGCAATTCGAAACACTATTTGCTAGAAGAGTGCCCAAAGGACCAGTAGGAAGTAAGTATGAAGGAAAAGCACCTTTTAAATGTTTTGCATGTAATAAGATTGGTCATTTTGCATCTAGATGTCCTGAAAGGAATTCAAGATTTGAAGAAAGAGTTAAAAGATCATTTAATCCTAACCCTCAATATCTAAACAAGTATAGATTCAATAAAAACAAAGACAAATCATGCTACATAGCGGATGAGGAAGGCATTACTGATTTAGATAATGAATTGGTAGAAGACTCTACTAGTAGATCCGACAATGGAAAGGAATGGGTATTCTTGGCTAACAACGAAGATGATCCGGCACTGGAAGAAAATGTACCTAATGAGAAGGCACTTTCTGCTAAAATTGAGGACAAAGAGGAATGGGTAATTGATAGTAATTGTTCACATCATATGACTGGAGATAAAAAGAAGTTTCTATCTTTGCAAGAATTTGATGGTGGACTAGTTAGATTTGGAGATGACAAGGCATGTATGATTAAAGGAAAGGGAACTATATCATTGGATGGTAAGAAAAAAACTGATAATGTTTATTATGTTTAAGGTTTGAAGCATAATCTTTTGAGTGTAGGACAATTGGTAGATAGGAGAATTCAATTATAGTTCAACGATGGAAAATGCAAAATCATTAACAGATTTGGCTTGGAGATTGCAACCGGCACACAGACAAAAGGTAACATATTTCCTTTGAACTCTAGTGAGAAGACATGTTTGATTACACAGATTTATGAGAGTTCGCTATGGCATAAAAGGCTATGTCATGTGAATTTTGATTGCATCATAAAGATCAATTCAACTAAGGCTATTAGAGATATACCTAAGATTATGAAGCCCTATAATCCGGTATGTAAAGAATGTCAAATGGAAAAATAGGTCAGAACCTCTTTTAGGAGTATACAAGATAAATCAAATGATGTTCTTGATCTTATTCATACTAATTTGTGTAGCCCTGCTAGAGATAAAAGTTTGCGGGGTGATAGATATTTCATTCTAATCATTGATGATTATTCTAGAATGATGTGGGTTAGTTTTTTGAGAGAAAAATATGAAGCGTTTGAAAAGTTTAAAATATTTAAGGTTAAAGTGGAAAGTGACACATGATTGACGATTAAATGTTTTAGATTAGATCATGGTGGAGAATTCACATCCGTTGAGTTTAATAACTTTTGTGACAAGCATGGTATAATAAGACAATTTTCTGCTCCTTGGACACCTCAGTAGAATGGAGTTGTGGAAAGGAAGAAAAGAAGTATCTTTGATGCTACTAGAAAAATGATGATGGAAGCTAATATACCTCATGTCTACTAGAGAGAAGCAGTGAGTACAACGATTTATACATTCAACAATGTACATATCAAAGGAGAAACCAGTAAGACACCTTATGAATTATGGTTTGGCAATACACGTATAGTTAAGTATTTCATAATTTTTGGTAGTAAATGTTATATCAAGAGAGATGATACTATTAGGAAATTTGATCCTAGAAGTGATGAAGGCATATTTGTTGGTTATTCTAATGAAAGAAAAGCATATAGATGTTATAACAAGAGATTGCAAATAATTATGGAGAGTGATAATGTCAAAGTAGATGAGCTAAACAAAAGTCAAATCAGAGTTTATGAAGTTCACCAGTAGTGGAAATGATTATATTTAAACTGGTAGCACCTTTACCAGAACAGAGAGTTGAACTAGTTACTCTGGCAACATCAGAGAATTCTACAGTAACTAAAGAACAGGGAAGAGGAACAGAGAGCCAAAAGACTCCTAGGTATGTAAGACTGAATCAATCTAAAGATCAAATCATCGGGGATAAGAGAAATGGAGTGATGACAAGAACAAGACTGGCAACTAATGAGGTATGTTTAATTTCACAAGTTGAACTGGTATCAGTAATTGAGGCATGTAAAGATGAATTTTGGTTAAAAGCTATGGAAGAAGAATTAGATCAGATCGAGAAAAGTAACACATGGACTTTGGTTCCCTGGCCTAAAAATAAAAATGTTATTGAAACTAAATGGGTTTTTAGGAATAAATTGAATGAGGATGGTAAAGTTATAAGGAACAAGGCTAGATTGGTTTGTAAAGGATATTCTCAGAAGGAAGGAATTGATTATGAATAGACCTTTACATCAATAGCTAGGATTGAAGCTGTAAGATTATTTCTTGCCTATGTTTCTTACAAAAACTACAAGGTTTATACTGATTGTTGAAGTATTTGTTGATGACATTAATTTTGGAGGTGAAGATAAATTATGCATAGAATTTTATAAGAATATGGAGAAAGAATTTGAGATGTCTATGATTGGTGAGATGAAATTTTTCTTAGGTTTGCAAATTACTCAGACTGACAAAGACTTTTTTATCTGTCAAACTAAATATGCTAGGGAATTGTTGAAGAAATTTGGTATGGGAGATTCTAAACTGGTAAGTACACCTATGGTTACAAGTGAGAAATTAAAAAAAAAAGATGTTTCTACACCAGTAAACCCTACAAGATACAAGTCTATGATTGGAGGTCTACTTTATTTGACTCAGGCTAGGCTCGACATTATGAATGTTGTTTGTATTGTTTCAAGATTTCAGACTGATCCTAGAGAAAATCATGAGATGGCGGTGAAAAGGATTTTTATATACTTGCAAGGTACATCAGAATATGGCTTATGGTACCCTAAGGATGATAACTTTACTTTATGTGCATATACAGATGCTGAATGGGATGGATATGTTGATGACTGAAAAGTACTTCTGGTAGAGCTTTCTTTCTTGGAAAGAAGTTGGTGTCATGGATCAACAAGAAACAGTCATGTACTTCTCTATCTACTATTGAAGCTAAGTGTGTTGCTACTTCTATTAACTGTACACAAGTTTTATGGATGAAGCAAATGTTGAAGAATATAAAGGTGGATTATGATGCAATGGTAGTTATTCACTGTGATAACTCTGTTGCTATTGATATATCAAAGAATTTGATATTTCATTATAAGAAAAAACACATATCTATCAAGTATAACTTTTTGAAGGAGAAGGTGGAAGCAAATGAAGTTAGACTATTTTATGTGAAAACTAAAGAACAGATTGTAGATATTTTCACTAATACTTTATCCAAGGAATCATTTGAGTACCTATTGAGAGATAGATTGGGAGTTTCTGCCCCTCCAATAGAGACTTGATTGATGTGGTTTGGCATTAGTCCGACATGCATTATCTGAGATACTATTCATTCTGGCACTAATGTGGGATGCTACTACTCAGGGGGAGTAGTCAACTTTGAGATTTAGTGGCTTATGTTTTTTATTTGATATTTTTGTCAGATTTCTGGCATTGATGTCAAACGGAGAGAGATAGTGATGTGAAAAAGACACAGAAAGTGAAAAGAAATTCAGAGCTTTATAGAGATATTGTTCAAAGAGGGAGAATTATTGATATTTAGAGCTATATGCAGGAGATGGCTATCTTCCACAAGAGGAGAGTTGTTTGGCATTTCTTGGTACTTAGATGTTTTTCACATCTAGTGTTTCCATCAATGCCAAAGGGGGAGATTGTTGGCCATTTGATGGAATTGATTATGTGTTTCATTGATGTCAACACTAGCTATTTGGATACTTTACCAACACCCTTTTGATCCTTGTAGGATGAGTGGTTTCTGGTTAACTTGTATCCGACATGATCCCATAGGCTCTGGTATAGTCTGGTGATGGAATTAGCTTATTCATGATACTAATACTCATATTTGGTCAGTTGGTTTTGGTTTGGAGATTGGATGGTATCTTGCTTGCTTAGAAGATTGGTTTCTGGTTCCAGTGAGAGTTTCACCGGTAGAGCTTTCGATGGAGATCTTTAATGAATTGCATAAGTGGTGTTGGTGCAGCTTCTGATGGAGTTTCAGGATGTTGTTGGTGATCATGTTCGAGACTTGGCGGTTGGAGATCTTTGCTAAAATGTGTGGACCTATACTTGGTCCCTGTTGATCTAGGTTATGGACCAGCATTAATGTAACGTGTGGATAGGACCTATTTTTTTATTTCTGGGATGTCTTATGTGTTTTTAATTACTTGTTTGGTCTAAGGCCAACATGGTTTATAATTATGTAATTGGTTTATTGTCTGGTGGTCGATCTGATTGTTTATGGTCGAGGGTTTATATATATAGATGTAAGATCTCATTGTAGATCATCATGGTTAATGTAAGAGGTCATGGTCAAGGAATGTAATGTGTGAATAATGTAATATCAGTCAAGCAGAGGAGTTGGTCGATAATTGGAGATCGAACTGTGTTTATGTAAGAGGATTTAGTCCTTTGGTATTGAGCTTAACCAGAATTGTACTCTGGAATATGAGATGCTATCTTTTGTAGTTCAACACTTCTCTGGATTGTAGTTTGGATTTATACATAGTTAGTCAAGTTCCTTTTGTGATGAGAAGTGTGCTCTAGGTTGTTGGCCTTCCTGCAAGTCCGCGCCTCATCATTGTAATTCACATACTTACTGCAGAAGTATTATCCAATTTTGGGTAGACTTGCCACCGTGGTTTTTACCTTTACTGGTTTTTGCATGTACAAATCTTGGTGTTGTGTGGATAGATATTATTTTGTGATTACTATTTATGCTTAATTGGATTAATTGATATTCTGGTAATATTATTTTGGGTTCTGATATTAAAGTTTTAATTGTTGAATGTTCCTATAATCTATGACAACTGATTCAGCCCCCCTCTCAATTGTCTTTTGGTTATCTGAACTATCTAACACTCTCCCCTTTCAGCATCATCAAAATATTTAGACTGAGGTTCCTCATTTGCATGTGCGACTAGTGCTTGGTCTTCATTTCTTATGTCAGTCCTTCCTTTGTGTTGTAGACACTCAAAGGCTTTATACCCTTCTTCACCATATTGGAAATAGGTTCCTCTGAAATGACCTCTTCCAGACCCTTGTTCAGGCCTTCCTCTTCCTCTTCCTCATTGTTCATCATTGTTTTGGTCACGGGGGTGATAAAAATTATCACCCTTATAATTTCAACTGGGACTCGCTTCATCATTTTTATTTTGATCTTTATTTCTACTTCCAAAAGATTTTCTAACACCTCTATCACCTTGGACTTTCCCTTTTTTCTTGCCTTCAAACATCTTATTCAACTTATCTTCAACCTTCAAATAAAACTAATATGCTTCTTCAATACTGCCCATTCTAACCAGACTCAGCTCCTCTTTAATACTTGGTCACAACCCATTAAGATAATGGGTGGCCTTTGCATGGCTTATTCGGATAATTATTTTATAAAATTCTTCTGTGTACTTCTTCATAGACTTGCTACCTTGCTTCAACCCTTGCAGTTTCTTCAGTAGATCTAGCTCATAGTCCATAGGAATGAACTATTTCTTTAGCTTATCAACTCTGTGATCCCATCTGTTGATTTTTCCATTTCCTCTTCGATTTTTGTCTAGCTAGACCTCTTTCCACCAGATATTTGCATGACCTTTCAGCTTTGTCTTTGCAAACTTGACCTGATCTGGGTCTTCTATCTCCTTATATTTGAAATATTCCTCCAACTCATTAATCGAATCGATTAACTTTTTTGGGTTCAGATTCCTAGAATAATTTGAAACCTCAATTTTGAGTCTCTTCCCAATCTGAGAAATGGTCCTCAATAATCGAACCTGATCCTGATCTATTGCTTCTTCTTATTCACTTGAGGATGAATCTTGAACCTCTCCTTAATCACCACTTTCTCCTCTCCTCAGATTAAACCCTCTTCTCAACTCTTCTTGCAGTGCATCAATTTGTCTCTAGAGGGCTCTCAAACCCTTGTTTGCTAAAGCATTTCTTCAACCGACATTTCTGGCACCAGTATTTTTGTCACCATGTATCCCTCTTGGAGGCATCTTGAACACAAGCCCACAATCATAGATCTTGGTATGAACTGCCCCGCATTCGGTGATTTGTTCGCACACTCAGGAACAACCCACTCTAATACCACTTCATGAGTGAACAACCTGAGAAAGAGAAAAACACAACAAATTGCAATAAAAGAGACAAGAGATTTTATTATTATTATTATCTAAAAAACTATTTGCAATACATGCATATATGCAAATAAGAGGAATAAATCGTCACAAGCTACAACACACAACTTACAGAGTTTTCTAAAAACCCTTTACAAAGAAATTTGCCAACCCAGAACCAAGCTCCCGAAAACACAACTCCAACAACTAACTTCCCAGTTTCTACATATGAGTCTTAAATAGAATTTATTTTACTTTGGAGTTGAAATTACAATATAGAAATTACCAAATGGTAGGAAAATGCCAAAACATGAAATTGAAAATTTGAAAATACAACTGGATTCGAAAATTGAAACTTTCTGAAAATTTTTCCAACTTCCGGCAGCCATAATGTTTGACCGAGGAATCGGATTTATGAACCGTTTGAAGCATCAGAAAGCTCTCTGCTGTAGAATATGATAATAATCCACTATGTCCATTCTTGCCATTTTTGGGCCCATTCAACATAGTTTAATGCCTCAAATCTAGCTTGGAAGAATTTTCTTTTATTTTTTGGGAAATTAAAACTTTGATAACTTTCAAACTATTAATTCTTTTGACCTGATTCTTTCTCTAATGAGGCTATTTTTTCTTCCTTAATCTTCTTGTAAATTTTGGGCTCCATACACCTTCAAATAAAAAAAAAACTTTCTATTTTTGGTAGATGGCTAGAAAAAAGCAACTTGTCAATTCTAAGAATTAGAATCTCTTATTTGTCCAAAAGGGTATCCAAAACTACAAAAACATAAAAAGAAAACTAAACAAAAGAAAATATTTTTGGGTGATGTAGGATTGCCCATACACCACTGAATGCTCCTACATCAAAGAGGCATTAAATGCCTAAGAATACATGGTGGTTACCTTAGGAGGTAAGGTTAGGGTTGAGTTACTAGATAACCAGTGGATAAAGATTTTACCCAAAGGGTAAACTCTTGTGAAAGGGTTAATAGGATAACTAGGGTCAAAGCAATGAGTGCTTGATGAGATCCCTATGTAAGATGAGGGTTGAGTTAGAGAGAAATTCTCTAATCATGTGGTAAGGTTGAGTTAACCATTAATGGTTTAGGAGACTTTGAGGGTTAACTTGTTGAAGACATCAAGCCTTCAATGTATTTCAAAGAATTTGAGGCTTTTGTGAGAAGTGACCTTCTCCTAATGAATGTGCAAATGATTAAGGGCGGGTTAGGATAATTAACAGGATTAGAATAATCTAGAAGGATCTAGAAGAGGTTTAGTCATGTATTTAGGAGAATGCAAGTGGGAGATATTAGGATTTAAATTAAAATAAAATATTTTATTTCAACTAAAAATGGATGCAACTTTTTAGAATTTGCATGAAGATTGCATTAATAATTTGTTATGTTGTCATTGATGTCAATTAACTGGTAATGATATTGTTATTGTGTTGTTTTGTAACTAGTAGGAAGAGATAGTGAAGGGAACTGTAACCGGTAGGTGAGTTTGTAGAGTGAATCGGTATTGCTAAGTATTGGAGAGTTGAACCGACAAACCCTACCTGTTGATATGATAAACCCTAACCGATTAAGTTTGGTGAATTGGTTGTATTGGTTTATGATTTGATGATGAGCGGTAATGATCATGACACATATGCATGTTGTATGAGAAGAGTTTCAAAGTGTTTTTGGTGCGTTGAGATAATGGTTTTTATCATGGAAATGAGCAAGCATATTTCATGTAATGCAAAACGTGTGATGAGTTATAGAGTTCGATGAAGCGATGATCAAGGAGTGGTTGAGGTTATTTTGAATGATGTGCAAAGATTATTATGTAATCCAATGGTCATAATTGAACCAATTTGTTTGTAATCTCTATGAGAGAATTAAGTTTTTGTTGTGTTACTAACCTATTGATTTGTTTATAAGGTCAATGAGTTGTTTTGTTTCAGAGTTGGCAAAATTGTAGTTGAGTGTGTGGTTGCCAAACTAGAGTATGTATTTGTAGTTTGTGTAAAGGCAGATAAGAGCATGAAAAGGATCTGAAAAAGCAAGTGTAGTGCTATCCAAACAGATCAGCAAACCCCTGTTGTTTTCTAACAATTAGAACAGTAAAATCCCCTAACTTGGTAAGCTCTAACAAGCTTAGTGTTATTCAAATCCTCTAACCAGGTGGTCCATTAGCTTAGATCTCAAATCCTCTACTAAGGTTACTCCTCACCAGGTATTTCTTCTAATAGGGCATTATAGTCAATCCCTTAAGTGAGTGGTCCCTAACAGGATCTATTCTTAACAAGATTTTTTGTAAAGCTTTAATAGGCTTGGCTCCTAATAGAATGAACTTCAGATAGTTAACTTGTGAGTCTCACCTCACCATGGTTTTTCCCATTTGGGCTTCCACGTCAAAAATATTATGTCAAGTGGTGAATGTTTTTGTGGTTATTTTTACTATGGTTGAATTGCTTAACTACTTAATCCACTTTGATAAGTTATGATTGATCGACAACAATCTGAAATGAGGTTTTACTTATGTCAGTAAAGTATTTGGTTGTTTGTGAGTTTCAAGTTGTTTTATTGTTAATCTATGTGTACGGTTTGTTAGAAAAGATAATCCATTAATAAGAATTACTTTTTTAAATACTTTTATACTAAATAATGAGGTAATTATTTAAAATAATTTAATTTTTTTTCAAGTTTAGGTTTACAAAATAAATTTATTAATAGTAAATTATTCATAATTAAGAATTTTTATCAATGAATTAGTAAGAATTCCTTTTTAAAAATAATTTCACTTTATAGTAAATTATTCATAGTTAAGATTTTTTTTCCAATCAATTTAGTAAGAATTTTTCTTTTTAATATTTTTATACTACAATAATAAAGTAATTGAAAGGAATTTTAATTATAATAATAATAAATTATTAATTATAAAATTTAATTAATTTTTTAAATAATAATCAATAATAAATTATTGATTAGACTGTTTAAAATAAAAATTGGTGAAATATTATCTATAATTTTATTACAAATTGACCATTTTGGATTTATATAGGCTATGGACATCCAGAAATGCATAATAAAAGTGAGAGTTTTGTCAAATATTGTAATTGGAATTGATCTGATTAACATGATATAAATTGCTATCGGTGTAACCATTACGCCTCATTTAAGTGCAAGTGCTAGTTATTTACAAGTGTTCTTAAATCTAAGAAAAGAAGCTAGGTATATTTTCCTTTATTAAAAGAAAAATCAATGAAAGCAATAGCCAAGCAGTTATCTGATTTAAATGATCATAGTATTTGTCATGGGAAGGATTTAGACATTTATTTCAAGAAAAAAACTTGCAAGGTGTATGGGAAGAACCTTGTAAGAGGGAAGACGAATATTGGCGGCAAAAATATCGTGAATTATGGCTTAAAGAGGGGGACAAGAACACCAAGTTCTTTCATATGTTAGCTAAGTGAAAAAGTGCAGCAAATAATATTTTTTCTATTAAGGATTTAATAAATGGTAGGATTATTTTGGATGGCCAAGGTATTCAAGATGAGGGTGTTAACTTTTTTAGATCTGTGCTTGCACCTTCTCCACTCCCCCTCTCCTTCTAAAGAGAAGGAAAGTGAGTTTTTGAGTGCTATCCCCCCTTTAATTACCCCTCAAGTTAATTAGATGTTGATGGCTCCATTCACTTTGGTAGAGATTCGGAAAATAGTTTTCTCCCTACCTCCAGATAAGGCACTAAGCCCCGATGGTTTTACTGCATTGCTTTTCCAAAAGTGCTGGGATGTTTTAAGCTCTCATCTTCTAGTAGCCTTGGAATAATCTAGAAAAAGATCCTTGCTTAAAACTTTTAATACTACAAACATTGCCATCATTCCAAAGATCAGGGAGCCCAATACATTTGCTGATTTTAGACCCATATCTTTGTGTAACATATTATATAAGATTTTCACCAAGGCAATTTACATGAGACTTCAACATCTTATTCCTAGAAATATATCTCTTGAATAGGGTGGTTTTATTCCAGGCAGAGAAATGGTGGAAGGTGCATTAGTTGCACATGAAGTCATGCATTCTATAGATTCTAATCAGGTTCCTTCCTTTGTGGTTAAATTGGACATGATGAAAGCATATGATAAACTCAATTGGTCTTTTCTTTTCAAAGTTCTTAGGATATTTGGTTTTGGGGAGAAATGGTGCAATTGGGTTAAGGCTTGCATTTCGGGTGCTTTCTTTTTAATCATCATCAATAGAGTCCCAAAAAGATTTTTTGGAGCCTCACAAGGTGTCAGATAAGGGGACCCTTTTTCCCCATTTCTTTTTATTATAATGGCAAAGGATTTAAGCAAATTTATTAATCACAAGAATGAGTTAGGGTATTGGCAGGGGATTAATATAAGGGGAACTTCCATATCAGTCACTCACTCACTGTTTGCAGATGATACTCTTCTCTTTGGAAGATCAAATGTCTATGAAGCGAGGCATATTAAATTGACTATAGACCTATATACTATTGTTTTGGGCCAAAGGATAAATGTGAAAACATCTAAGGGTATCATTATTAACACTAGTGGATCTATTTCAAAGAAAGTGGTTAAAATCGTGGGTTTCCTAGTGGAAGAATTTCCTTCAACCTATCTTGGTATTCCTTTCTTTGTTGGATCCAACAAAATCAATTATTGGAATTCCATAATTGAATGGATTAGGAGTAGGATTGCAGCATGGAAGGTCAGATAGCTTTCTCTTTCAGGAAGAATTCTTCTTATAAAAATTGTTCTCTTCGCCATTCCCAACTGTCACATTTATGTTCTCAAAGCTCTAGGTGCGATTGTTAAACAAATTGAAAAAAATATAAGAGAATTTTTATGGAAAGGAAATATGTCGGATGAGAAGAAGATCCCTTTGGCCAAAAGGAATAAGGCTTTTGGAGGGAAACTCATTTTTTAAATGATTTGTAATCCACATAAAAAATGGTGTAAGATTATGCAAGAAAAACATTTGGATTCTAATGATCTGATTAGAGTTATAACCATTCAAGATCCACCTAAGGGTTCAACAATTTGGAATTTCATGTTGTCCTCTAGAGAGGTGGTTACTAAGTATATTTCATGGGAAGTTCATAATGGTGAGAGAGTGCTCTTCTGGGAAGATTCTTGGAATGGCCTGCCTCCCCTAAACAAAAATGAAACTCTTCTTCCGGTCATCCCAATTATTCAGAATTGTTGGGGGTCACATCTCTTGGATTATGTAAATGTAGTTGAGCTTTACTCAGGGAAAGTAACATGGAAAGATCCATCCTCTCTGCCTATCAGCATTAATGATCAACTTTTTTTATTTGCAGAAAGGGTAGTTTATTTGTCACAAAATGATGATAAATTGATTTGGGCTCCCTCAAGGGATGACGAGTATTCAATCAAAGAAGGTTATAAAGCTCTTCGGTATAGAGAAGTTAATCTACCTAAA
Organism: Cryptomeria japonica; assembly: GCF_030272615.1. Lineage (NCBI taxonomy): Eukaryota > Viridiplantae > Streptophyta > Pinopsida > Cupressales > Cupressaceae > Cryptomeria > Cryptomeria japonica. Next base: position 326,610,016 of record NC_081411.1, on the reverse strand, counting down.
AAACATGACATTTTCATTCTATCATTAGAGATATCAGGTATTGGAGCTTGTATTATAGATCATTTGGGTCATGTGATGGTGGTCAAATCCTTATCTATCCCCCCGGATATAAATAACATTGCAGAAGCTCAAACTTTGTTAATGGGATTAATGTTAGCAAAAAAAATAAATATATCTCATCTCCATGTTGAAGGTGACTCATCATTAATTATTAATGATTGCGTTAAGAGACATACCTCCAATTGGAAAATTGCTTATATCCTAAGGCAGATCTAGGAATTATTAGACTCAATTAAAGAGGCCATTATTTCACACACTTATAGAGAGGGCAATAGACTACCTGATTTTCTCGCCAACATGGTCTATGATAAAGTTCTAATGGGCTCATTGCATGGAGATTCTATTTATTCTTTCTCTTCATCTTTGGTAGAAATTATCCACAATGAAATGGTTCGTGATGCTTGACATGTTTTGTTGAATTTTATTGTTGCTGGACTAATGCTTCCGCGAAGTACATCCAAGTGGCATTTGATGTCATTTAGCCTCTTAATTCTTAGGATAATTCTTAGATTTCATGGTGATCTTCTCTATCTACATTCGTATGACATCATTCATCTTTAATATGAGCTTTGCAGAATATCATATCCATATGAAGTTAGTCTTCTGCGGAGTGCGGCCAGTTTATCTTAAACTTTATCTATCCTCTTCTTTTTGGTCTTCGTTAGCAAGCTGAGAATTTTCTAGAGCTTCTTGGAGGTGAAATAGGTTAGAAAATCATGCAGAGCCAGTTGTCCTCTAGTTCAACAGAGTTGCAGTTCTCCACTATGATTCCAACAAGAGAGTTCTGGCCCATAAATCTTAGAGTCACAATGCTGGTTGAAGAATTGGAAGAGCCATTTGAAGATCAAATTGCAGATGAGCTACTAGATGGAGTTTTCAATATTTAGTGTCACTGGTGTAGGAGAAGCCTAGTAAAGATCATTGGTGAAGAGATTCTCTTTCCGAAGTCAAAAAGAATTATCTTTCCTTCATAGCTAGTTTCCATCTTCTTGTCTAATGCCTTGGATTTATTGCAATGTTGGAGGGATTTGTAGTATATTGCAGTTAAAATGATTAAGCAGAAATTTCGAACAGGCAACAAAATGTTGTTGGTGGTGCAAAAATATGATCTCTGGAGAGGACAAGCTCATGTCGGAGGGATTTTTCGTGGGCACTTTCTCCTCCATAATGAAACATTTGTTGATTTATATGATAGCATCAAGTGGTCGTTGGAACTTCACAATGTTAGACCCCTGCAACTTGTGTTAATATTTTGAGGGTGTTCCCTTGAGCCAGATTTTAGAGGCAAAGCTCTGTTGAAGGTTCAATCTTTGTTAACTATCTTGTGCCATGAACATGATGTACTACCTCCAGTACTAGACTGTAGCTTATCTCTGGGTAGGGATTCTCTACATTCAAATGTTCCTACTGCTGCTTACCCTTATGAGTCCTAGAACAACCCATTTATTGTTGATTCCTTTGATTGGGAAGCTCTATTGTCTGGTATTCCTTCCTCTTCATAGAATATAGCTGCAAATTGGGTGGAGCAAGGAAATGCTCAAGAAGAAAATCGACAACTTTCTACTGAGAATGATGAAGATCTGCAACCAATGGAGGAATGCTAGTAACCGGTTGGTAATATTGTCGTCAAATGTTGTTTTGTTTGGATGATCTCAAGTTTAAGGTTCCCCTAGTGATTGAATGGATTTTTTTGCTTGAAGGACTTTTGGATGGGCTGCTTTTTACTAAAGAAATATATCTCTGTATTTGGTTTAATCACTTTTTGCATACTTAATGGAGTATAGCTCAACTTCTACAATCTATCCGCTTTAGGCCAACCAGTACAACCTAATAGGGTCTAGACTATTTGGTCTAATCCAACCGGTATAGCAGAACCGGTAGTGGAGGTATTTTGTAAACTGATATTGTAGAACCGATATAATCACTTTTTGCATACTTAATGGAGTACAACTCAACTGGTACAATCTATCCACTTCAAGCCAATTGGTACAACCTAACAAGTTTTAGAATATTCGGTTTATTCCAACTGGTATAGCAGAACCGATAGTGGAGGCATTTTGTAAACCGGTATTGTAGAACCGGTAGTGGAGGCTTCTTTGTGAACCGGTTAATAGGAAAACATACCGGTATTCAAGTTCCGGTATAATATATCTGATATAACATAACTGGTAACGTTGGCTTTTCCTTTAGTGGACCGGTATACACATCTGCTCACTTGTAACCGGTAGTGGTCACAGTTCTACAGTGAATCAGTATACAGAATGGCAAACCGGTACTCAGGTTCAGTGGTAACCATTAGTGGTGGTAGTTCTTTATGTTGTATAAGGATTTTATCTAGGTCAGTTAGACTCAATTTTAGCCTCTATGAGGAATGTACTATGGATAGAATTGATCTCTTTCTTAGGATCTTTGGGGGTTTTTGTCTTATAGCTCTGATTTCCCTATGTTCATTGTAATTGAGCAAGGATATAGGGTTTTCTTTCTAGTTCTCTCCCTATTGAGCTCTTGAACCAATTATTCTATTAATATATATATTAGTGGATTGCCACTCTTACCCAAAAAAAAAAAAATATATATATATTGAAGTTTAGGGGAAAAGAAATGTTTAAATGCTCAACATAAACTCACTACGTTTGATAAAGAGCATTATTATACCGTAATGATTAGGATTTCAGATTTCCCATGCATCGGTTTCTTTGTTGAGGAATGAATCTTGTTCTTGAGTGCTTTAATCCAGACCCCACATCACATGCCAGAGTTACTTTTAGTGCTTTACGTAATTATACCACTTTGCCTTTTAGAGAATTATGCCAGAGTTTGTGGGTGCGCTTAGAATAATCTTTCACGACTGATTGTTACTGATAATTCAGACGTTTACATAATTCCCTTGAAACGTGCATTATTGCAGGACATGAAAATGCTAACTACAAATAGAATAAACACTAAGCCATTTTTTCCTTGTTGCATGACATTGCATTCTAACGCTAACTACTACTAATATAATGGTTTTGCATATTTGTATTCAGACAGTGAAATATGTTGCAGTCAAGGATTTAATAACATTTACAATTTTAATTCTATATCTTGAAATGTTAATCTCAATTATCATACATGTATTGTTTGAAATTGGTATCAATCATCTTTAAGAATTTGTTTGTTTTTTATTTTTTAGTATTTGTATATGTAATGTTTATAGATGAGTTAGAGACATTTCTGATTAGCTTTTTTAATTCACTTAGATAAAAAAATGTAATAGAACAAATTAATAGTGATTGGGAGAAACACAATTTTCATAGACATGTGGATGACATATATGATATTGATGCAAATTTGATTTTTTTAATTATTTTTAGAATGTAAGTTTTCTCTAACTATTTTTTTTTATCTTTCTTATGAAATTAAGAGTATAATAAAGGAATTTATATACCTTGACCTAGTAATGTATGTCACATGGATCACCCAATAATAGCTAGTACAACTGATGTGAAAAGTTTGAATTGTTTCTTCTTTTGGAAAGGTTGTATATATTGAACCTAAAATATTCTATTGGTCAAGATGCAACATGTATAGTTTATGTAAAGATTCACCTCACCTAGAATTGAAAATAAATCATAGATATATATCTCCCTCAATGTGTTTGGCATGTGTAGTGTATTTTGGATATCAACCTACGTAATTTGTTGCCAACCCTTTGACCATAAAGTTAGAGATTGTCGTTGTGTTTCATACATATCTAAAATACTAAAAGAATAATCATAATTGGGACTCAACTTTTTATTGAAAACTAAAAGAATAATCATAATCCGGACTCAAATTTTTATTATAACCAACGACTTAATAATATTTTGATTGCTAAGGCCAAAAGAATAACTCTATCATAGTTGTATGCTAATAGAAAATCAACAAATTCAACTTGGTCCTCTTAGTTTTAGGTAAGTTATAAAATATAAAAATTAGTTGAGTTACAATAATTTCTTTTATCCATACTAATAGTGAATAAACCAAAGAGGCCAATTGTAATAGGTAAGGGAGATGAAATAGGATTCACCTATTTTATGCATTCAAACTAAGAGTCTATTTTATGCCTACTAGATTACATTGGAAGGAAAATGATCCACTAGGTTCAAGATGGCTTAAGCAAAAAGTGATTTAGTGGTCCTTTAACTACAGGGGGGGCTATGACTATGCAATTGCAAATAAAAAATGCAAGAATTAAGGCCAAAGAGAGTGAAATGATAATTTTCAGCATGCACTGAAAAACTGGTAATTGATTAATAGGTTCTTGAAGAACTTGTAGAGAAAACTGTAACTAACATGAAAATTGAATTTCAAGAAAAACTAGAGGGACTGGTTCACCCACTCAACTTGCTCCTAGGACTGAGGTGCCCTGCTTGGCTTGCTCCCAACAATTTTAGCTCTGATAAATTCAAGAGTGTAGATCTTCATTTGCTTGTTTTATACCTATTTTTGTGGGTCTCACATGTTCCTGCACACATAGAATATAAAAGTGTTGGGTAGAAAGGGGTTTGCATAAGTCAAACCTTGATTTAGGAATTAACCTTGAAATTAAATTGAATTGAACTTGAATTGAAAGTATTCTATTAAGTAGTGTAATGTGGTCAAAATTGGGAATTAGGGTTCGACCAAGTAAATCCATTAAATAAGAAAATTATCTCAACATACATTGAAAGAGGAGTGAACCAAATAGATATAGGCTCAATCCAAGTAGGAAAGAGACTAAGATTATAATTGGATCCAACTAGGTGGGGTTGGTTATCCTCTTTCTAAGTTGAATGTGTAATGCAATTATGAAATTAGGGTAAAATGAGAGATTATTGAAGTAATATAATAAAATTTATAAGCTATCGATGTCCCACGGAGCCACAAACTTGGATTTGGGAAAAAGAAGACTCCTAGAACATGTTCTAAAATTTTTGGCTTGATTTTTCAAGACCAGGTAGTACAGATCTGCCTTGGTCCTCCATATTTTTTGTCATTAAAATCTAACTAGTTGGTCACTATTGACTCGGTCGATTTATGAAGTACAAGTTTGTACCTATTTCTTGCACACAGAAAGAAATGGAAAGATGTTATGGATAGGGGTTTGCCTTAGGTCAAACCTTGATTTTGGAATTAACCATGAATGAAATAATCAAAATACTAAAAAAAATATTGAGATATACCTTAGATCTACAATTATTAATGATGACTCAATGCTCTTTGAATGTCATCACAAATGTTGTATCTAATGGAATGACAAACACATGAACATGAAAAACCCTAATCACATACACATGTTTGCATGAACATTGACGTAATTTTACTCCATAATGCTTGAAGGATGAATATACAGCCCTGAATTGTTGAAAATGCTTGATGATGAATGGTTCATGAATGCACAAGTACTTTAGGTAGGTTGTCGATTGCTTCTTTCGGTCAAAATGAATTGATAGGATGTCTTTATATATGGTTCCCTTGTTAAATTACCAATTAGTATGACTGCCAATGGTCATGTGTAGCCCAGAGAATCAAATGTTATCAGGGAGATATAACACAAACCCCATTTTAAATTGGGGCCCTTTTGAGAGGGTATGGGATGTTTTGGAGTGCCTTATGATGGTATGATGAAAGAGTAAGTATCCGGTAGAATACTGAGAGGGGGGGGTGTTAATCAGTATATTGAAAAATTGATACAAAGTTCCCAAACTCAAATTCAATCACACAAAGTAAACATATCACAGTCAAGATCAATATTCATAAGAATAGTTGACATCAACCAGTTTCACTGTTATGACAACTTAACAGTAATCAACTTCAATCTTGTAAACATCAACAATGCTTAATCATATCTCAATATATTCATCTCTCAATGCTTCTAGTTATCATGCCTTATTAGAAGTTAATCAAATCAACAAATAAGATCATAACCACAAAAAAATTCACCACTTGACACAAATGTTTATACGTGGAAAACCCAAATAGGTAAACACCATAGTGAGATGAGACTCACAAGGATAGCTATCTAAACTCTTCTGAAATTCGCCCTATTAGGAGCCAAGCCTATTAAATCTTTACAATAAGTCTTGTTAAGAACTAATTCCGGTTAGGAATCACCCGGTTAATGGATTTACAAATATGCCTTGATGAAAAGAACAATACCCTGTTTGGAGTAACCTCACTGGAGGATTTAAGAATACAAGATAATGGACCACCTTCTTAGAGGATTTAATAAAATTAACCAAGCTTGTTAGAGCTTACCCAGTTAAGGGATTTCACTTCTATTGTAATTGTTAGAAAACAATAGGTTTTCTTGATCTATCTGAATAGCACTACATTTGCTTGATCAGATCCTTTTAAGCTTCAATTTGCCTTTACTCAAAGTGCAGATCCATTCACCGGTTAGGCAACTACACACTCAACAGGTTTCTGCCAATCTTGCCAACAACTTTTACAAACAACTTCATCGACCTTAAATACAAATAAATTAGGTCGGTAACACAACAAAAACCTAATTCTCATCATCAAGATTATAAACAAGTCGATACAATCTTGACTATTAGAAATCATAACAATCTCTTCACATTTTTCAAGAAAATTCCAACCGCTTCATGATCACTGCTTCATTGGACTTTGTAACTCATCACGCGCTATGCATTAGGTGCAATCCATTTTTCTCCTTCCCTAGACAACAAACAAATGTGCCAAAACAATCTAAACTTATCCTCATACAATGATCACACGTGTCTCCATCATTACCCCTCATCAGATAATAAACCAATAAACTTGATCGATTAGGGTTTAACAACTGATAGGGTTTACTAGTTACATTGCATAGAAAGGTTTAACCCTTTACACTAGTTTACCAATTCAACTCACAAACTTAAGATACCAGTTTACAACATCTTCTACAAAGTTCTTCCTACCAGTTACTAGCCAATATCAAAAACAACAATATCAGCAATAGCATGAATACCATTACCATTTCAATTGACATCAATGACAACATATCATTAAAGTAATCTATATGCAAAATACCAACAATCTCCCCCTTTAGCATTGATGGCAATACAAATATCAACACCTCTAATTGCTGCCAAGATTGTTGAATAGGAATCTTGGTTTACATTACCAAGTATTCACCTTGCTCTGTCTCTCTTTAGCCTGTCGTTGGTTCACCTAATCAATCATATAATTCTTCTCCTGAATCACATAATTCTTCTCCTCAATCACATAATTCTCCTCCCCAATCACATAATTCTTCTCCCCCTTTGGCAGCAATGCCAAAGTGAAAGTAAAAACAGGTAATTTTGCTCTCACTATCCATCAACAACATACTACAACTTGATGCTTCCCCTATAGAATACATCCACTACTTCATCAATCCATGTAAGATTATACAATTAATTCAGGGACTAATGAAATCAGCATCATGCTCAGGGTTAGTGCAGGATCAAGGGGGGCCAAAAAGTGGCAATTTGAAAAAAATAGCCTTCCTCACTTGCCTAAAAATGCGAAAATTCATGTTGACTTTTTTCTTTGCCTGGGTGTCAGTACACCTTGGCTTGGTAATTACCTATGCAAATTGGATATCCGGGAAAATCGGATATCCAATTTTCTCGGATATCCAATTTTTATTTGTAATTTTAATTTAAAAAATATATTATATGTTACATATTACATTATATATATTATATAATACGTATTATATAATATATTATTATATTATATTATATTATATTATAATATAATGATATATTATATAATACAATATTATATTATATATAATATAATATTATATTATATTATATTATATATTATATAATATAATATTATATTATATTATATTACATTATATAATATAATATAATATAATATAATATTATATTATATAATATATAATATAATATAATATATAATATAATATAATATTGTATTATATTATATATTATAATATAATATAATATTATATTATATATGTTATTTAAAAATAATTCAAGTATAGACTTTAATATTTCGATAGTGACAGTCCCGTGAGTCATTTTTAACTCACGGGTCACGTGAATTCGTCAAAATCCGATATCCGCTCCATCTGATATCCGGTGTTTTGACAAAAATTTGCAAAAAAAATAGATTTAGAGGTAAGAATTTTATCATTTTGAATCATTTTCATTCATTTTTTGTTAATGTTTATTTGATTTTTCATTGAAAATATGGTTTTTTCATGAAAACTAGGTTTTTTTAAATCAAATACCTAATTGTTTAAATTTGTTAACTAAATTTAATTGTTTACATTCATTTAGTTTAAAAATGGGGGATAACAATGAAAACACTAACCAATCACAACTGCAACAACCAAACCCTCATTTGCCAAACCCCCCCTCAATTCAAGATTTGATTGCACAAAATTTGAATGAATTGAGGGGGATTGCAGAAGTATGTCGTAGGATCCCTCATCTACACCCATTGTTTGATCCTCTCACGTCGATCATAAAAAGTATGGAAACCATGACTGAGGAGCATGATGACGCCCTTTTGTGGTGAGATTCTATGAAGGAAAAATATGCAGATGGCTTGTTGTATAAGGATATCAAGGATCTTGAGATATCCAAAGCCGAAATTGCCTCATTGTTTGTCAATCCCCGTACTGGTCAGCCCATAGATCCCAAAAAAACAAAACTTTCTATCAAATGGTGCACAAATGATGGGATTGTGAAAAACTTTTGGGATCGTTGGTGGATGGTTTTCGATAAACCACCCAACAACAATCTTGATATCCCTTTCTATTTCATAAAAAAATTGTATGCTAAGTTTGTTTTACACAAACAAGTGAAATACTTTGACATCCAACCTTTCTAGGGTGTAGGTTTAGGTATGCCCCAAAATAGACCTGGGGTAGTCAAAGTAGTCTAGGGCCTATATGTCCCCCCTCCTCCTATTGATCCCCCACCTGCAGTGCAGCATCTTGATATCATTTATGAGGCGGCTTCACGGACCATATCGGCTATTCACTCTTTGAGTAGCCTTTTGGTTTCTCAGGTTGCATCAGTACCTCAGCCTACTCTTTATTGTAGTGGTGCATTTGGTGGCGTTTACACGTCATCCTTGGCTCCACACATATGCATGCCCCATAGTTGTGTCATGTGTGGGCACATATGCTTGGGTCCAGTTGGACAGCCCGTCAATCCTCCTGTGGACAGTGCAGATTATGAGGAGCATGAGATGCATGATGCACCAGATGTTATTACACAGACTGGAGGATACCCTAGGGAGTCCTCACATGCTAGAGGCGAGGAGGCACACGTCATCATACATTGATGATGTAGTGGTAAGATTTGTATTTCCACAGTTCATGTTATATTTTAATTAGAAAATTTATAAATTAGATAATATTAAGTGCTAATTTTTATTTACATAGTCTATTTAATAGTTGATGACCGAGGATGAGTTGAGACAGATTCAGGAGGGCACCTTGTCGGCCATTTCATTTGGCCTTGATAGCTTGACAATACATATATTATTGCACCTAGTCATTTGTATTTTATTGTACATACATGCTCATCATTTATGTTGGTATTAATTAGATTATGTAGTAACTTGCATGTATATCTTATTTTAGTCTTGTAGGGCACAAGCAGCACGAGTGCGGGGCAGTGTGATTTAGGATCTAGTAGTGCAGTTGGAGACAAGGGAAAGGTAATTGAATGCAAATATGATTGAATGAATAGTTTAAATAACTTATAGTGATTATACATGTCTAGACATAGATTGATAGTTTCATATACTTGTTGTGTATATATATAGAGAATTCTTGGCTTCACATCCTTGATGACTACACCCAATATACTTGAAGAAGAAGAAGAGATGCCTCAAGTAGATGTGTGTTTACTTTATTTTTTGATTAGTAGATATAATTTGTTATTATCAGTGACAATTATATGCTAACTTGTATCAATGTCATGTTTTTGAACATATGTAGGTTGTGTATGAAAATATTCAAAACATACCTCCTCTACCGAAGACATACATCAAGAGTCTTGCAAAGATGAAGAGAAAATGTGGAGATGAGGTAAACATGAGTAGTTCAATTATAGTTCATTTTTATGTTAACATTTTAAATGTGAATTATATAATATAACTAATATTAATCGTGGTTTGTTTTTCTTGTGCAGCATCCTTCAGAGCCGAGCAGTGCGGTGAAGAGGATCGATTTTGATGATCCATCAGCAACTTAAGATGTTATAGATAGTTTTGGGATGCTTACATGTCTAGTTGGCATGTATATTTTGTATATGGACATACATTCACGTATTTAGACATACATTTTGTTTCAGTTGGCATTTATGCCATTTTTGTGTATGGACATACATTTGTAATCATTTGACATTTTTATATATACAAAAGTTGATATTCAATCAAATAAATTGTTTCTCATCTGTGCGTGGTGTTATCATGGAAATCTTTAATCTTCATTCCAATAATTAACAATGGTTAATAATGGCTATTTAATGAATAATACAATTCATTTCATTTCATCATAAGTGTTGTTTTTATAATGAACAATATAATTCATTTAATGAACAATACAATACAATTCATTTAATGAACAATACAATTCATTTAATCAACAATACAATACAATTCATTCAATGAATAATACAATTCATGAACAATACAATTAATTTAATGAACAATACAATACAATACAATTCATTTAATGAACAATACTTGATACAATTCATTATTACCCTACGCATGCTCCTATTTTATCACCCCACTCGATCGAACGTCCAGGGTCATACCCTACCGGCGTCGTCCCTTGAGCGCCCTAAGTGCTCAAAATTGTCAAACTTTGACGGGCCCTAACTTGGAATCTGTGGCACCTGTAAACGATCCGTTTGAACCTACGAGGTCATGAGAGGGGTCCCTACGAAAGTCTATCTCAGTTTTTCAAGTTGCCCTATGGTTTTATTGGGTAGCAATTTTTCGGTTGGCAAAAAAATCGTTAGTCTCACTCAATGGAATGTTGTCATGTTGTCGATTTCTCATTCTGCTCATCGCGATGATGAACCATCGGCTCTGACATGTCCAGTTAGGCATTATTACCCTATGCATGCTCCTATTTTGCCCCCCCACTCGATCCGACACTTGGGGTCATACCCTACCGGCGTTGTCCCTTGAGCGCTCTAAGTGATCAAAATTATCAAACTTTGATAGGCCCTAACTCAGAATACGTGGCACCTACGGTCCCTCCAAAAGCCTATCTCAGTTTTTCAAGTTTCCCTACAGTTTTAGTAGGGCAACAATTTTTCGGTTGGCAAAAAAATTGTCAGTCTCACTCAATGGAATGTTGTTGTGTGGCTGATTTCTTGTTCTGCTCATCGCGATGACAAACCATCAGCTCTAACATGTCCAGTTAGGCATTATTACCCTATGCATGGTCCTATTTTCCCCCCCACTCAATCCAACGCTCGGGGTCATACCCTACTGGCGTCATCCCTTGAGTGCCCTAAGTGCTCAAAATTGTCAAACTTTGATGGGCCCTAACTCAGAATTTGTGGCACCTATGAATGATCCGTTTGAACCTATGGGGTCACGAGAGGGGTCCCTACAAAATCCTATCTTGGTTTTTCAAGTTTCCCTACGATTTTATTAGGGCAGCAATTTTTTGGTTGGCGAAAAAATCGTTAGTCTCACTCAATGGAATGTTGTCGTGTGGCCGATTTCTCATTCTGCTCATCGCGATGATAAACCGTCGGCTCCGACATGTCCAGTTAGGCATTATTACCCTATGCATGGTCCTATTTCCCCCCCCCACTCGATCCAACGCTTAGGGTCATACCCTACCGACGTCGTCCCTTGAGCACCCTAAGTGCTCAAAATTGTCAAACTTTGACAAGACCTAACTCAGAATCCGTGGCACCTGCGAATGATCCATTTGAACCTATGGGGTCATGAGAGGGGTCCCTACAAAATATTATCTCGGTTTTTCAAGTTTCCCTATAGTTTTATTAGGGCAGCAATTTTTCAGTTGGCAAAAAAATCGTCAGTCTCACTCAATGGAATGTTGTCGCGTGGCTGATTTCTTGTTCTTCTCGTCGTGATGACGAACCATTGACTCCGACATGTCTAGTTAGGAATTATTACCCTTCGCATGCTCCTATTTTGCCCCCCACTTGGTCAAATGCTCGGGGTCATACCCTACTAGTGTCGTCCCTTGAGCGCCTTAAGTGCTCAAAATTGTCAAAATTTGACGAGCCCTAACTTGGAATCTATGGCACCTGTGAATGATTTGTTTGAACCTATGGGGTCATGAGAGGGGTCCCTACAAAATCCTATCTTGGTTTTCAAGTTTCCCTATGGTTTTATTAGGGCAACAATTTTTTGGTTGGCAAAAAAATCGTCAGTCTCACTTAATGGAATGTTGTCGCATGACTGATTTCTCATTCTGCTCATCACGATGACAAACCGTCAGCTCTGACATGTCCAGTTAGGCATTATTACCCTACACATGCTCCTATTTCCCCCCCCACTCGATCTGATGCTCGGGGTCATACCCTACCGGCATCGTCCCTTGAGCGCCCTAAGTGCTCAAAATTGTCAAACTTTGACGAGCCCTAACTCGGAATCCGTGGCACTTGCAAATGATCCATTTGAACCTACGAGGTCACGAGAGGGGTCCCTACACAAGCCTATCTTGATTTTTCAAGTTTTCCTACGGTTTTGTTAGGGCAGCAATTTTTCAGTTGGCGAAAAAATCGTCAATCTCACTCAATGGAATGTTGTCGTGTGGCTGATTTCTTGTTCTTCTCATCGTGATGATGAACTATCGACTCCAACATGTCTAGTTAGGAATTATTACCCTTTGCATGCTCCTATTTTGCCCCCCCACTTGATCAAATGCTTGGGGTCATACCCTACCGGTGTCGTCCCTTGAGCGCCCTAAGTGCTCAAAATTGTCAAACTTTGACGGGCCCTAACTTGGAATCTATGGCACCTGCGAATGATTTGTTTGAACCTATGGGGTCATGAGAGGGGTCCCTACAAAAGCCTATCTCGGTTTTTCAAGTTTCCCTATGGTTTTATTAGGGCAGCAATTTTTTGGTTGGCAAAAAAATCGTCAATCTCACTCAATGGAATGTTGTCGCATGACTGATTTCTCGTTCTGGTCATCACGATTACAAACCGTTAGCTCTGACATGTCCAGTTAGGCATTATTACCCTAGACATGCTCCTATTTCCCCCCCCCCACTCGATTTGATGCTCGGGGTCATACCCTACCGACGTCGTCCCTTGAGCACCCTAAGTGCTCAAAATTGTCAAACTTTGACGGGCCCTAACTCGGAATTCATGGCACTTGCGAATGATCCATTTGAACCTACGAGGTCATGAGAGGGGTCCCTACACAAGCCTATCTCGGTTTTTCAAGTTTTCCTACGGTTTTATTAGGGCAGCAATTTTTCGGTTAGCGAAAAAATTGTCAGTCTCACTCAATGGACCCGACACTCCGACGCTTGGGGTCATACCCTACGCATGTGACATCCATGGAGGGATATGAAGGGATATTTTGTAAACAATCAGAAACCTTTAATGATAATCAAGTTGAAGCCTTGAGATTTATGCAATATGGTTCAAGTCCAAAACTGTACCCTGAAGCCACACACTCTTCCCTCTCCCAGCATACACTAATGAGTCACAAGTTAACATAGAATCTGGAAGGATTTGACGAGAGTGTTTTGATTTTATTTATGTCTTGTGTATTATAATAAAGACCAATTTGCCAATGTGACATCTTCATATGAGAGAAAAGATTCATTTTATCTCAATACAGTTGTACCTATTTCATTATTAGAAAAAATAAATATACAAAGATCTGTTATTAGTATCCTCTATATTATGGATTTGAAATGATGTTGTCAATTAGTTATTATCTATTCATCTTTTCTTCATAAGGCACAACCATCTAGTGGTTATCATATCAGGACAACCATCCATGACTTTCAAAGTAATTGATATTTATTCCTACACCTCACATTCACAAGATTAATAATGAAATGACATTTATGATTCATTAAATGCTGAAAAAGTCTAATCAAAGTTCAACTTCAAGATGTATACAACATATCATATTGAACTTCAAGATGCAGACAACTTACCATATTCAAGCTCATGCCAACCACCACTTGGATATTGTTATATGTCGATTAAAGTACAATATATGTAATAAAACCATATAGTCTTACAAAAAAGCCATCATAGACCATCTATGTCGATTAAAGTACAATTCATTTGTAATAGGGGCACACTCACAATCTGAAGTTGCAAAGCCCTGTGGGAAGCATCAAATTAGAAATTTACTAATCTGACTCATACTACTGTCAAAAGCATCAAAGATGCTACTGCTAGAGAACACCATGATCCATTGTGGAGAGAATATTAGGTGCATCTTATGTCAGCGTCTGAAAATGAAACAATGTTATTCAATTGCCAAAATCTAACTGACTTTATTTTATAAACCATTAATGAATAAAAATAGACAAGGTTACCTGAGTGAAAGTTTGATGACCACTTTGACTAGTAGGTGTTGATGTTGAAGGCCCAACATTAACCTATTTACCTGACTATCAATGTCAAATGTTTGGTTCAATAGATCATCTGTCATGACAATTTGATCCACTGCAGATGTGTCCTAGCCACATGCATTTGAAACATCTTCATGATAATAAATACAACAAGACCCTCAATTTAATCTCATTAATGCACAAAGGAATATGTACCATCACCAAGAGAGGGTCTCGTCAACGATGAATGATCTAGCATGAACCTGTATTTTTAAGAATTGTTAGTCTACACATAAAATGCATGGATGAACATAAAGGATTTATGATAATCACTTCAACTGAAATGCATGATAATAAATGAAAAGGTGGGATTATATACCATAAAAATACGTCCCTTCGAATTATATCAACATAACCCACTATGTTGACACAAAAATCGTAATGTGATATTGTTGTATATCATCAAAAAAGACCTTCATGAGCATAAAGGCTATGTGATAATTATATCATAAAAAATTATCAAATAGTGTTGTCTAATAACAAAAATTGTAAAGCTCATCAAATGCATGATAATAAGTCATGTTGCAAAAATGCGTCCCTTCCAATTATATCGAGTGTACTTGCTATGTGCATGCAAAAACCGTGTTGCCAAAAAAAAACGTTCATCAATAGACCTGCATTTTGAACACATCCTTAATATACATGTAACAAACTTGAACATTAAGGTTTAATGATCATTGTTTGAAATGAAATGCATGATAAAAAAATAAGGCACCATTAAAGACCTACTACTCAAGTGTGCTTGAAGGGTCATCTCTTTGTTTAAGAGTATCCAGTATTGCTTCATGATCAGCAGTAGTCACTGTCCATATCTCTTTGGTCTTCGGTCTTGCTTGATGCTTAAACAACTTGACATTTGTAGCTATAATAAGGTGTGAATACATTATAATGGTTTTGTGTCTCTCATAGTCTTCAAATGCAGGTATGCCATTCTTTCTAATCATGTATGTTCGCAACCAAGTTCCCACAACAACAACTAAACCTGTAGGATATGTGAACCCATCATCATCTGTCACTGGTTGTGTTAGCTTTTGTTTTCCCTGTACACATCATGCCAACCAATATTCTTATCTCTCTTCATTCCCTTGCGATGCAACAACTGCAAAAACATGTCCTGGTTGTACAAGATCTGATAGACAATCATACTCAAGTGAACTTTCCATGTCATCGTTTGACAAGGATATTGTTTGAGATAAAGGAGTTAGATAATGGAGAACCCATGTATCAAACCACTCACTTGACTCCGTAAGACCTCGTAAGATACAATATGACCCCAATGGACACCATACGACCCCTAACGACACCATACGACCCCTTAAGACACTAAATCATGTCGTTAGGGGTCATATTGTGTCCTACAACCCCGTAAGACACAATATGACCCCTAACGACATGATTTGATGTCTTAAGGGGTCCTATGGTGTCGTTAGGGGTCATACGGTGTCCATAGGGGTCATATGGTGTTTTGGGACACCATAGGACCCCTTACGACACAATATGACCCCTTTCCCTACAATATGACCCAAAGCGACCCAATATGGTGTCATTAGGGGTCATATGGTGTCCTAAGAGGTCATAAGGGTTCATGGGACACTGGATATGACCCCTATGGACACCATACGACCCCTAATGACACCATACGACCCCTTAAGAAACTAAATAATGTCGTTCGGGGTCATGTTGTTTCCTACGACCCCGTAAGACACAATATGACCCCTAACAACATGATTTGGTGTCTTAAGGGGTCCTATGGTATCGTTAGGGGTCATACGGTGTCCATAGGGGTCATATGGTGTCTTGGGACACCATAGGACCCCTTAGGACACAATATGACCCCTTTTCCCTACAATATGACCCAAAGCGATCCAATATGGTGTCCTTAGGGGTCATATGGTGTCCTAAGAGGTCATAAGGGTTCATGGGACACTAGATATGACCCCTATGGACACCATACGACCCCTAACGACACCATACGACCCCTTAAGACACTAAATCATGTCGTTAGGGGTCATATTGTGTCCTACAACCCCGTAAGATACAATATGACACCTAACAACATGATTTGGTGTCTTAAGGGGTCCTATGGTGTTGTTAGGGGTCACACAGTGTCCATAGGGGTCATATGGTGTCTTGGGACACCATAGGACCCCTTAGGACACAATATGACCCCTTTCCCTACAATATGACCCAAAACGACCCAATATGGTGTCATTAGGGGTCATATGGTGTCCTAAGAGGTCATAAGGGTTCATGGGACACCATATGACCCTTATAGACACTAGACGACCCCTAACGACACCATACGACCCCTTAAGGCACTAAATCATGTTGTTAGGGGTCATATTGTGTCCTTCTTAGGACACAATATGACCCCGAATGACATGATTTGGTGTCTTAAGGGGTCCTATGGTGTCGGTAGGGGTCATACAGTGTCCATAGGGGTCATATGGTGTGTTGGGACATCATAGGACCCCTTAGGACACAATATGACCCCTTTTCCCTACAATATAACCCAAAGCGACCCAATATGGTGTCATTAGGGGTCATATGGTGTCCTAAGAGGTCATAAGGGTTCATGGCACACCATATGACCCCTATGGACACCATACGACCCCTAACGACACCATACAACACCTTAAGACACTAAATCATGTGGTTAGGGGTCATATTATGTCCTACGACCTCGTAAGACACAATATGACCCCTAACAACATGATCTTGTGTCTTAAGGGGTCCTATGGTGTCGTTAGGGGTCATACGGTGTCAATAGGGGTCATATGGTGTCTTGGGACACCATAGGACCCCTTACAACACAATATGACCCCTTTTCCCTACAATATGACCCAAAGAAACCCAATATGGTGTCATTAGGGGTCATATGGTGTCCTAAGAGGTCATAAGGGTTCATGGGACACCATATGACCCCTTAAGACACCATATGACCCCTAACGACATGATTTGGTGTCTTAAGGGGTCCTATGGTGTCCCAAGACACCATATGACCCCTAATGACACCATAGGACCCCTTAACACACCAAATTGTGTCGTTAGGGGTCATATTCTCTCTCTCTCTCTCTCTCTATCATATGGTGTCTTGGGACACCATAAGACCCCTTACGACACAATATGACCCCTTTTCCCTACAATATGACCCAAAGAAACCCAATATGGTGTCATTAGGGGTCATATGGTGTCCTAAGAGGTCATAAGGGTTCATGGGACACCATATGACCCCTAACGACATGCTTTGGTGTCTTAAGGGGTCCTATGGTGTCCCAAGACACCATATGACCCCTAATGACACCATAGGACCCCTTAAGACACCAAATTGTGTCGTTAGGGGTCATATTCTCTCTCTCTCTCTCTCTCATATGGTGTCTTGGGACACCATAGGAGCCCTTACGACACAATATGACCCCTTTTCCCTACAATATGACCCAAAGAAACCCAATATGGTGTCATTAGGGGTCATATGGTGTCCTAAGAGGTCATAAGGGTTCATGGGACACCATATGACCCCTTAAGACACCATATGACCCCTAATGACATGCTTTGGTGTCTTAAGGGGTCCTATGGTGTCCCAAGACACCATATGACCCCTAATGACACCATAGGACCCCTTAAGACACCAAATTGTGTCGTTAGGGGTCATATTCTCTCTCTCTCTCTCTCTTTCTCCCTCTCCTCCTCTCACTTTGTCTCCCTCTCTCCCTCCCTCTCTCTCACTCTCTATCTCTCGCTCTCTCCCTCTCCTTCTCTCTCTCTCTCTATCTCTCTCTCCCTCCCTCTCCTCCTCTCTCTGTCTCTCTCTCTCTTTGTCTCTGTCTCTCTGTCTCTGTCTCTATCTCTGTCTCTCTCTGTCTCTCTGTCTTTCCATCTCTCCCTCTCCTCTCTCCCTCTCTCTAAAATATGACTAATAAAATCTGATATGTGGCAGTTTACCAAATAAATGGTGGCAACGGGAAATTGTTTGGGGACCACAAATTTTTGCACTAAAATCGGATATCGGATAAAATCCGATATCTGATTTTATCTGATATCTGATTTTTGTAGTCAAATTTTCAAATTTCAAATTTCGGCTTGGGAATGCTTTGGTATTTGGCTTGGAAGTGACAAGCCTGGAAAGTCAACTGAAAAAATGTGTTTTTCAGGATTCCTTGATTTTCTAGACTTTACACTGGTGGCTGACGACTTGTTTTGTAACCAAAATTAATAGAACGAAAAGGGTTTTTTAAGGATGTTCCCAGCTTTCCAACAATATAAGGCTTGTCTTATTTCGACTTTAATAAATAATTATTATTTATTTTCTAATTGAATTCTGATAATAGTCCTGATTGATATACTGATTGAAAAACACTCATAACTTTCAAACGGTATAACATTTTTTGAAACCAAAACATGCGTCACATCCTATGCTTCGTCTACTATAGGGAAAAAAAATAAATTAAATTTCATAAGGTTTTGACCAAGTTAAGGTGGTCAGATGTAGGAGTTTCTGAATTTCTGAAAAGCTGTAGTAAAAAATTGATAAATAATTATTTAATTTATAAAAAAAAAAAATATATGTGTCACATTCGGACATGAGTGTAATACTTATATTATAAATATTATAAAAAAATATTATGATTTGATTGTGATTAGGGTGGTTAGACATACGTCTACTTCTTATTTTTTCCCTGAAATTTTAGTACCACAGCATTGAAATTTAAAATTTTCATCAAATAGGATTTTTTTTTCCCAAAAAACAACTAGTAGCTTAGAAAATACATTGAATTTTCTATATATTCTCTTCTTACATATTTTAAAAATAATATTCACAACTTATTCAAATTTTCATGTCAATTTGCATAACTCTAATTTTCTGAAATTTCATTGCCACTTAAGGGCTTGTTTTGGCACACCATGATCCTGCACATACCCCTCAACTAACTTCATGAAGTGGGACAACCCCCAATTGACTTTTAAGATAATCAAAAGTGGCCTTAGGAAGAGGTTTGGTAAAGATATCCGCAAGCTGCTCTTTGGTAAAAACATGCTCCAAGATAACATCATTACTTTGAACTTTTTCCCTCAAGAAGTGATACTTCAATTCAATGTGCTTAGTCCTTGCATGCAAAATAGGATTTTTAGAAATGTTTATTGCACTTGTATTATCACAAAAAATCTTTATTGGTTCTGAGATTTTCATCTTAAAACCTTCCAAAATGTGCCTCATCCAAATAGCTTGTGTGCAATTCATATAAGCTGCTACATACTCAGCTTCAGCAGTAGATTGTGAAGTTCAACTTTGCTTTTTACTACTCTATGAAACTAGCCTTCCTCCTAGAAAGAATGCTCCACCGGTAGTAATCTTTCGGTCATCAACATTTCCTACCCAATCAACATTTGTGTATGCCTTCAAATCAAAATTTCCACCATATGGATACCATAACCCATAGTCAACAATAACTTTTAGATATCTCAAAATTCTCTTGGTTTCCATCAAATGTGCTTCCTTTGATTTCTTCTGAAATCTAGCAACTATACCAACTACATGGGCAATATTTGGTCGACTGTGAACAACATAGTGTAATTTTCCAATCATTGACCTGTATTCCTTTTCATCTATAAACTTAGATGCATCTTCCTTGGACAACTTACAACTTGTAACCATTGGGGTTCCAACTAGTTTACAGTCACTCATACCAAAAGTCTTCAAAACCTCTTTCACATACTTAGATTGAGTAATCAAAATACCATTCTTCATTTTCTATATCTACAAGCCTATGAAATTTTTGATTTCCCCTACTAATGACATCTCAAACTCATTCTTCATTTCATCTCCAAAACTATTGGTCATGTCATCATTACCTCCAAATATAATGTCATCAACAAATACTTCAACGAACAACATTTCATCTCCTTCAGACTTGAGATAAATGTTGCTCTCATCATTGGTTCTAGCAAAGCCTATCTTCATCATATGTGTATGAAGTCGTTCATACCATGCTCTGGGTCCATACAAAGATTTATGAAATTTGCATACCATGTCTTCCTTATCTGTCAATGCATAACCATCAAGCTGCTCTATATAAACCTCTTCTTCCAATATCCCATTCAAAAATGTAGACTTAACATCCATCTGGTATACCTTGAACTTCTTATGAGCTGCAAATGCAAGTAAAGTTCTGACACCTTCCAGTCTTGCTACTAGTGCAAAATTTTCTCCATAATCTTGTCCTTCTTCTTGCGCATAACCTTTGCAAACTAATCTTGCCTTTTTATGAACTACAACACTATCTTCATTTAACTTATTTATGAACACCCATTTATTACCTATAACATTCTTGTTTGCTGGTTGGGGTAACAAGGTCCAAGTGTTGTTCTTCTCACTTTGATCCAATTCCTCCTCCATAGCTTTAACCCAATGATCATCACCGAATGCCTCCTTAGCACTTCTAGGTTCAAATGTGGAAATCATGCAAGAGTTCTCTCTTATCCTCCTTCTAGTTAGTACTCTAGCATCCTTATCCCAAATAATCTGTTGAGGACTATGATTTAGTCTCACATACCTAGGAATAACATGATCATTCTCTTCAGTTTCAACTTCTTCATTATCATCTTCTTCTGAATTTATTTGTTCCGGTTGAACAAGTACATCAGGATTTCCTTTACCGGTTTCTGATTTAATAGTTTCAGGTTCCAAAAACAAAATGCAAGGATCTTCATCCTTTTTCTCTGAATGAGTTCCTTCAAAGACTTCGAGACATTCATCTACATGAACATCAACACTCTCAACAATTCTCTGTGTCCAGTTGTTGAATCATTTATAGGCCTTACACTTGGTGGAATAGCCAAGAAATATGCCTTCATCACTCTTAGCTTCAAAATTGCTTATGTAATTGTAGCGTCCTAAAATTGCGACACTTGCAATTTCGACTACATTTGGGTCTTCACGATGGCGATGCAACATGGAACCTGAATGGAGACCCCGAAACTTGTTCATGACATCAAAAACTGCATTTTTCAGCACCCTGGCCTGATCCTCCTTGCACCCTGCTGCCCCTGGAGGTGGGACCATGGCGCCCAGTGCCCTGGTCCTTCAGGACTAGGGCACCCAGCGCCCTAGTCCCCCAGGACCATGGCACCCAGCGCCCTGGTCCCTGGCCCTATTTTGGGCCCGGTCTCTTATGGGGCTTCGGGTCTTTAAGTTTGCAAATTGGAAAATAATGTTTCCTGGTCGGCCTAAGGTCAAGAAAATCAGTCTATCAACCCTAATTGACAAGTATATAAACTACATTTCCTCTCCCATTTGAGGAGGTCGGAAAAAGGAAAACATATACAAGCAAAAAGGCGAAAGCGACATTCAAACATTCAAGCATTCAAGCATTCCTTCAAAGCAATTGAGCATTCTAAGTCTCCATTCAAGGCTAAGTGTTGCATTCAAGATAAGGATTCAACCATTGAAGAGGAGATCACATACAACATACAACATACTACATACATTACACCTTCGCATGTAAGAATACAAACATTCTTACAACAAGGTATCAGTACTTGTTTACATTACAAACATTTACATTTACAGCATTCTCATTTCTTGGTTAATTCCAAAACCGGGGTTTGACCTAAAGGCAAACCCCTCATCCCTAACCCCCCAATCGTCCTCTCTTTTCTGTGTGTTGGTTGCAAGTACGTGGTTGTAATTGAAGATCTGGAATCCTTGTGCAGAGACGAACAAATCCCCCTTCATTTTGCGGATTTTTCGGAGGACCGTGTGCACGCCAAGCGCCATCGTCCCGTCAACTTTTGCTCAAATTTGCAGAACAGCACCGTCTCAAAATTTTACTGCTAATTCCAGGTCTGTAGCTTCATCCCGTATCCCTATCTCTGTTTATAAGTGAATCTTTCCTACTTTACATGCATTCCTAGTTCAATCTTTCTATCTACATTCTTTACAAAAGAGGGTATCCTTGATGTCTTAACCCTTGAAACTCATATAGAATCCAATCTTACATTGCGTGGGATTGGATCTTGTGGGTTTCAACCCCTCTTTTGAATGTAAAGTCTCCCCTAAGTGAAAACCATCAACCCTAGTGACTCTCCCTTCTCTCTCCTTGGAGTTGGGGAGGGGAGAACGACTAGGGTTCGATTTTTCCACTTTACATTTTGGTGAACCCGATGTGAACATCCTCATTCTGATTATTCATGGTTAGATCTGAAAATTTTGCTTTCTTAATTATATTTCCATGTTTGATCTTTTGCAAATTTTAGAGGTTGATTGCATAAAAACCCTAAAATTTTCTTTTTTAGTAATTAAACTTGTGAAATGTTTAATTGTTAATGCTTGTTTCAGATCTACCCTTCTATTGCAAATTGTCAATTTATATTTGTGCTTTAATTCTGAAAATTAAGTGGTTAAATGTCAAAACCCTAATTTTTAAAACCCTCTTGGTTCAACCTTTGACTGATAATTTCACTAATCAAAACACCTCCAAATCGGTTGTAACTTTGGATTCTACAACAAAATCACAATATCTTTCATCCCTGAAAATTTGGAAAAAAGTTGCGAGGACCGTGTGCACCCCGAGTGCCATCGTCCCCAACATTTTTTCTGAAATTTCAGGAGCTAGATCTTACTGTATTTTTTTGCTAAAATCCAGAATTTTGGCTGATTTTATCAATTTTAACACCTTCAAAATTAAAGTCAAAGTTGGTCTAGCGATTGCTTGGATTGAGGCTTCTAATCATTCAAAAATTGTTGAAATTGAAATTTGTATTAAAATTGTGTTCCTTACAGTCCTAAATCTGAAAAGTGTGTTAGCATTCATTCGAAATTTCAGTGCTTTATTCAAATTTTTTGCAGTTTGTGACTGTTGAAATTAAGTGTTTAATTGCAACAACTTTAATTTCCGCTTTCAAATTTGAATTTTGCATGAAATCGAGTCAACTTTTAAATTTCAAAACTTGCATTGCTTTCAGCGTTCCCTCTAAAATCATAAAATTCAAACTTTTAGTTTCCCCCTCTTTTTCAAAATTCAAATTTTACATTTTTCAACAATCTTGGTAGGGTTCAATTTTGAGATTGCAACTTTAATTTGGCCTATCTACAGATCGTAAAATCACTCAATTTTTTCAGATTAGATTTAAAATCATCATAACTTTCATCCCTGAAAATTTCGAAAAAAGTTGCGAGGACCGTGTGCACTCCGTTCGCCACGGTCCCAGACATTTTTTTCGAAATTTCGGGAGATTGTCCTGATTGTATTTAACAGCTTAAATCTAGGAGATTGGCTGATTTTATTGAAATTTGCTACCTCTAAAATTCAAAATCTTCTCTCTCTCTTTAGTGCATGAGTTTTACAACAATAAGCCCTACTTACACTATTCTCATTAGATGAAGCCTTAGAATTAAGTCTTTCCAAGGTTTAATTACTGAGGAGATGGAACCTAATTTGAATGGCCTTTTTAACGAGGACATGGGTAATTCCTCTAATCCTCTTAAAGATGAAGAAGCTCTCCATGAGGTTTCAGTAGAACAACTTTCAAAATTGGATAACCAATTTGATGATTTTTGACAATGGATGTCTCAAGAATACCCTGATAGTGAAGCTCTTTCATTAATTGAGGGTCTAAAACGTATGGTTCAAAGTGATAAGAATGGAATTGATATTTTGCATGGTATTGCACACATTGTGGGTTCGAATGTGATGCCTATGAAAAGTTGTGCCGAAACCTTAGGTTATACACAACCTCCTACTCAAGTTAATCATTCTATTCCTTTGACAACTCCTATTGCTAGTATACCTACTTTTACATCAAACATAATGGCTACTTCAATACAAGACATTCCTCCTATGATCACTAGTCATGGGGGCAATCCCTCTTCTTCAATCAACCCTCTTCCTTCATTCAATCCAACTTCTTCATTCATTCCTTCAATGAATGTTCCTCTTATATCTCCACAAATGAACATGACGCAAGGGGGCAATTCATTTAACCCTTCCATTCCTCCTTGTAGTATTCCTCCTTTCCAATCATCTCCTATGACTAACTATCATAGTGTCCCACCACCTTACTCTCTACCTTCTTTCAATAACATAACACATCCATCACAATCTAACACGTCTAATATGAACTCTTCGACTGAAGCGACCATTAACAATCTTGTACAAACTGTCTCTTCTTTACAGCAACAAATTGCCTCTATGAATCAATCTAAGTTTAGTGTGCCCACATTTGATGTTGCGAGCCCACTTTCTCTTGACATTGTTCGAGCTATCCCCCCTAAACATGTTGAAATTCCGCATTTGGAGCTTTATAATGGTAAGGGTGATCCTCTAACACATGTTAAGAACTTTCAAACAATATGTACTGATTTTACTTATGACCAAAGGTTGCTTGCAAAACTGTTTACTAGAACATTAAGAGATAAAGCCCTACAATGGTATTGCTCATTGCCTTCTTATTATATTACTTCTTTCGAACAACTTGCAAATGCTTTTATTCAACAATTTCAAAACAATATAAGTCCTAAAGTTACTTTGATTGATTTAATGCATTGTAAACAAGGTGTTAAAGAAAAAGTGACTGATTTCATTGGTAGATATAAGCATTTGTATGCTCAAATTTCTTTTCCAGTACCTGACAATGATATTCAAAGAATCTTTATTTCTAATTTACAAAAAGATATTAGAGAAAAACTTCTGTTTTCTGAGTTTACTTCTTTCCAACAGTTGTGCGCAACTCTTCACAATTATCAACTGACTGTGAGTCAAATGGAACAAGCAAATCCTATGGCTCCGAGTGATAAGGGTGATAGTAGTCAACAACCATTTGGGAAGTTTAAACCGAACAGAGAGTCCATTAAATCCAATGAAAACATCATCAACAACAATGTGAATGCAGCATCAGGTGTGCCTCCTATTTCTAAGTTTTTCAAGAAAGAAAGAAAGTTTACTCCTTTGAATGAATCATTGCATAGTATTATGAATAAGTTATTGGAACAAAATGTGCTTACTCTCCCTCCTATAAGGCAAATAGATCCTGCAAAGATTAATTCACCCTATTTTGATAACAAATCTTTTTGTCAATTTCATCATCATCCTGGGCATGATACTGAAAAATGTTTTGCTTTAAAGGGTAAAATTCAAGATTTGATTGATAATAATACTATCTCTGTTTCTGGTGTGAATGATAAAGGCAACACATCTGTAGCTCCTCCTAACCAAAATCTTAAGATTTTTACTGATCCATTGCCTTCTCATACCTCTAATGTGATTGATACTACTAATTCCTCTGTCTCACCTGATGATCTCGTGTCTATGACTCCGAATGTGATTAACTTTGTGGAACAATAGAAAATCCCTAAAGAACCTTCCATCACATTTGATTCCAGTGAAACTATCAGGGCACCTGATGGTCCTTTATATATAGTTTCAAAACTCAAGAATACACCTTGCCGTGGAGTGCTTATTGATCCTTCTTGTATGGTTAATGTCATTACTGAAGAATTTCTTTTTACTTTGCAATTGAGTCAAGTGATCTATGATGAAACAAATGTGGTTGTGAAACTATTTGATGCATTTTCTTCTCTTGCAATTGGTTCTATTACATTACCTATTGAGGTCCATAACAAATCCCTTGATGTGGACTTTGCTATTATTCCATCATCCGAACAATTTCGTGTGAAGCTAGGCTATCCTTGGCTATCTTCCATGAAGGCTATTGCTTCTCCTATTCACAATTGTTTGAAATTTCCCCATAATGGTGAAGTTGTTACTGTCAATCATAGTCTCTTTAAACCAGCTGAAAGAACTTCTAGCATTCCTATTGATTACTTTTGGCCTAAACAATTCCAATCTCTTCCTCCGCGAAGTGATCATCTTTTCAAATCTTATCAAAAGTGGAAAAAAGATATGATCCTATCTCTAAGTGAACCTAGAACACCCAAACTTGACATTCCTATCGTTCTTGAGAAGGAAGTTCTTCCTTTGAAAGATAAAACTAATGTCTGTCCTCAAGAAGATTCCCAATCCATTCCTATGAATGTGACTATGCCTATGATTAATAAACTTCTTAAAAGTAGACCTATACCTCCTCGTCATGATGGACTTGGTCTCCTTCCTAAACAAATATTCCTCCCTTATATGAAGTAGTTCCTCCTCCTTCCTCTTATGGAGAGAAGAGACCTTCCTCTTCTCCTATTGTTCAACCTAAGAGACCACAACCTAAACACCCAAGTGAAAAGGATGAGAGCATTCCTCGTCCTCAATCTTCTCAACTTCCTACTAAGACTAGACGAAATCGTTCTGCATGTGAACGCCGACGAAAGCGTCGTCTTAGAGCTCAGACAACTGCTTCTCAAACTTTACAATCCCCAAAAACACCCTCAGCCATATTATTCCATTTTCTCCTTAGCCGATGATTGAGCCGAAATCTCCTAAACATAAGATGCATGATGGCCTTGATCCTGTGTGAGTTAAAGATCCTATTTTTATAAATCTTGATGATGATATGGATGAAAATATTATTCATGATGAAAATGTGACTCCTGTTCATTCTGATAGTGAATATGAATATGTTGATGTTGATAACCATTTATCTAACAAATTTTCTAAAGCACTTATCCTAGCTCCTAGACAAGAACAACATGGCGTGGAACATGAACATAGCCCTTGTTTGGATCTTGTGATAGCTCCATCTGCTGTGTTGGATGTTCCTCCTCTAGCGTGTTTCCTGCCTTCCTGAAATATTGATCAGCAAGATCGGGGGGTAGATGACATGCTGGACTAGTTCATTAGCATAGCAGATTCTCTCCTCCTCTCTTTTGTTACTTCTTCTATGTGTTATTCTCATTCTTCTATTTGTTGTCCTTAGTGTTGTCTACTTGAGGACGATGCAAAGCATTGAGATCTCTTTTGGTCTCTCCCATGTTGACTCAAAAGACACATGTGTTCCCTTCTTCTAGGTGACCTTCCTTGATTGGGGAATGAAGAACAATTATGCATACATACATATGATATACATGAATTATCATACAGCATACTGACCCTGAGGAAAGCGAAGTCACCTTGTGCTTTGTGTTTTGTGTCTATTATCCTTGGGCTTATCTCACACTTAGGGGCTAAATCCTTGTGATAACGTACTCCCCTCTCATTTCTTATATGTATCACTACCTTAAAGCAATCACCCCTAGTGAGGCGTGTGCGATCGCTTTAACGTAGGGGGGCATACATCCTGTTCATATCTTTTCAAGATACTTAAAAATTTCTTGACAAATTTAGCTTTGCCTTGAAAATTTTTGATATCTTTCTTGCATGACTCATAGTGAGGGAACCTTACTACTGACAGTCATGGTTCTCCCTCGTGATCTTCCCTTTTACTTTGTCAATCGAAGTCGTAAGATCCTTAGTCCACTAGGGGCTTGGTGTATCTTGCTTCCTTGACGTGGTGAAAGTTTTTCAATGTTGTTTCCTTGTACTTTACCGGAAGTATTGGCGTACGCTTATACTCCCGCTAAAGTGGGGGCTAAATGTAGCATCCTAAAATTGTGACACTTGCAATTTTGACTGCATTTGGGTCTTCACGATGGCGATGCAACACGGAACCTGAATGGAGACCCCAAAACTTGTTCATGACATCAAAAACTGCATTTTTCAGCACCCTGGCCTGATCCTCCTTGCACCTTGTTGCCCCTGGAGGTGGGACCATGGCGCTCAGTGCCCTGGTCCTTCAGGACTAGGGCACCCAGTGCCCTGGTCCCCCAGGACCATGGCGCCCAGCGCCCTGGTCCCTGGCCCTATTTTGGGCCCAGTCTCTTATGGGGCTTCGGGTCTTTAAGTTTCCAAATTGGAGAATAATGTTTCCTGGTCGGCCTAAGGTCAAGGAAATCAGTCTATCAACCCTAATTGACAAGTATATAAACTACATTTCCTCTCCCATTTGAGGAGGTTAGAAAAAGGAAAACATATACAAGCAAAAAGGCAAAAGCGACATTCAAACATTCAAGCATTCAAGCATTCCTTCAAAGCAATTGAGCATTCTAAGTCTCCATTCAAGGCTAAGTGTTGCATTCAAGACAAGGATTCAACCATTGAAGAGGAGATCACATACAACATACAACATACTACATACATTACAACTTCGCATGTAAGAATACAAACATTCTTACAACAAGGTATCAGTACTTGTTTACATTACAAAAATTTACATTTACAACATTCTCATTTCTTGGTTAATTCCAAAACTGGGGTTTGACCTAAAGGCAAACCCCTCATCCCTAACCCCCCAATCGTCCTCTCTTTTCTATGTGTAGGTTGCAGGTACGCGACTGTAATTGAAGATCTAGAATCCTTGTGCAGAGACGAATAGATCCCCCTTCGTTTCGCGGATTTTTCGGACGACCATGTGCACGCCGGGCGCCATCGTCCTGTCAACTTTCGCTCAAATTTGCAGAACAGCACCATCTTGACATTTTACTACTAATTCCAGGTCCGCAGCTTCATCCCGTATCCCTATCTCTATTTATAAGTGAATCTTTCCTACTTTACATGCATTCCTAGTTCAATCTTTCTATCTACATTCTTTACAAAAGAGGGTATCCTTGATGTCTTAACCCTTGAAACTCATATAGAATCCAATCTTGCATTGCGTGGGATTGGATCTTGTGGGTTTCAACCCCTCTTTTGAATGTAAAGTCTCCCCTAAGTGAAAACCATCAACCCTAGTGACTCTCCCTTCTCTCTCCTTGGAGTTGGGGAGGGGAGAACGACTAGGGTTTGATTTTTCCGCTTTACAGTAATCACCTCTTTTAATAAAACATTTGCTTCCAAATATCTTAAAATACCTAACATCAGGCGATCTCCCATACCAGTATTCATAAGGGGTCTTGTCCTTACCTCTTTTCACCAAAACTCGGTTCATTATGTAGACAACTGTACTTATAGCTTCTTTCCAAAATGTTTTCACTACACCTCCTTGTATCAACATAGTCCTAGCAGCTTCAACCACTAACCGGTTGTTTCTCTCTACTATACCATTTTGTTGTGGTGTCCTTTGTACATAAAGTTGTCACTTGATATCATTCTCATCACAGTACTTAGTTAATTCCTCAGAAGTAAATTCACTGCCTTGATCTGTTCTCAATTTTTTTTCTTTTTTCACTCTCTTTCTTAGCTAAGGCCCTGAATGCCTTGAATTTACCAAAAGATTCATTCTTATCCTTCAAGAATGTGACCGACATCATCCTTGAACAATCATCAGTGAAGATCATGAAATATCTATCACCTTGAATGCTTCTTCTTCTTATTGGTCCACATAGATGTGTATGAACCAAATCTAACAAGTGCTCCACTGAGAAGGACTTGCTCTTGAAAGTTGAAGAACTCATCTTTCCTAACTGATATTCTTTACAAAGAACATTAATCAGTTTGTCTAGCTGAGGTAGACCTCTTACTGTCTTAGACTTGCTCACTTTAATAATATTGTCAAAATTTATATGACAAAATCTCCTATGCCAAAGCCAGCTATCATCTATCTTTGCAGTCAAATAGTTACTATCTTTAGGATTAAGATGAAATATATTACCTCTGGCTTGTTTCTCGGTTGCAATCAATTCACCTTTGTTGTCAAAGATTTTGTACATACCATTTCTAAACTCCAATGGGTATCCTTTGTCATTAAGTTGTTCCACACTCAAAATATTGTGCTTTAGGCCTTCAACCCAATAGATATTGTCAGCAGTGCTCTTCCCATTAAGAGAAATAACTCCCTTAGCTTTAACCATACAGGGTGAGTCATTGCCAAATCTGACAACACCGCCATCAAATTCCTTCAAGGAAAGAAATTTGCTCTGATCATCGGTCATGTGATGTGAACAACCTCTATCAATGATCCAATCATCAGAGTTATCCATCCTGGATACTAGTGCCTTCTGATATGATATTTCTTCATTAATAGCTACAAACACAATACCTTCACTAGCATCATCATCAGATTCTTCATCAGTAATACCACTGTCAATAGCTACAAGACAATCTCTCTTGCCTTTACCCTTATACTTCTTACATTTTTCTCTCTTGTATTCATTTTCACCATTAGGGCAATTAGCTTCTATGTGACCAATCTTTTTGCATGCAAAACATTTTAAAGGTAGCTTACCTCTATTTTTACCAGTGCTTCTAGGCAATTGTTTTGCCAACAATGCTTCAAGTTCCACTAAGTTCTCTTCATCATCAAAATTTCTGCTAGATCTATATTCATAACCATGACAAGTATCTCTACTTTTTATCACAAATGGGATAGAGATGGAAGATCTGAATGTAAATTCTGATTTCTATACACTAACATCATAGCCATGTAATTCAAAAGTAGTAAGTTTGCCAATAATAGAGTAAAGAGATACCTTAGTTTTGTCAATGGACTTCATCTCTTTAATAGCTGCAACTCAGATAGCATAAACTAGTAGCAGGCTTCTCGGTACCTTACTAATCACTCTGGCATCTTCCACTTTCCCTCCTGCACTCTTTATTTCACCAACTATCTCTTTTATCGTTTGACCATACTACTTGATATTCTCACCTTTAGACATTCTCATGTTATCAAACTTTCCTCTTAGACTCTCCTCTTTAGCAATCTTAACATGTTCATGACCACGATAAATCCCTTCAAGTTTTTTCCATACTTCATATGTAGTTTCAAGACCCTGAACATCTACATATTCAGCATTAGACACGGAACTTATAATAGCCTCTAATGCTTGATGATTTTCTTGTTGTTCTTTCTTCTGATTATTAGTCACGGTTCCATTAAGTGTAATATACTTAGTTTCTATATGATACCAATACTCACTACCAAGACTCTTAATGTAAATCTTCATTTTGTCACTCCATATTCTATAGTTATCTTTATTGAACTTTAGACCTTCTTTCTTCATCATGATCTATAATAGCTTTTCCTCAAGATGTTAGGCTTTTAGATTAAAGAGGACCTAAGATGCTCTGATACCAATTGATGGTATGATGAAAGAATAAGTATCCAGTAGAATACTGAGAGGGGGGGTGAATCAGTATACTGAAAAACTGATACAAAGTTCCCAAACTGAAATTCAATCACACAAAGTAAATATATCACAGTCAAGATCAATATTCATAGGAATACTTGACATCAACTGGTTTGACTGTCATGACAACTTAACAGTAATCAACTTCAATCTTGTAAACATCAACAATGCTTAATCATATCTCAACATATTCATCTCTCAATGCTTCTAGTTATCAAGCCTTATCAGAAGTTAATCAAATAAAAAAATAAGATAATAACCACAAAAATATTCACCACTTGACACAAATATTTATACGTGGAAAACCCAAATAGGTAAAAACCACAGTGAGATGAGACTCACAAGGATAGCTATCTGAACTCTTCTAAAGTTCACCCTGTTAGGAGCCAAGCCTATTAAAGATTTACAATAAGTCCTGTTAAGAACTAATTCTAGTTAGGAATCACCCGATTAAGGGATTTAAAAATATGCCTTGATGAAAAGCACAATACCCTATTAGGAGTAACCTTGCTGGAGGATTTAAGAATCCAAGCTAATGGACCACCTTGTTAGAGGATTTAATAAGTAACCAAGCTTGTTAGAGCTTACCTGGTTAATGTATTTCATTTCTACTGTAATTGTTAGAAAACAACAGGTTTTCTTGATCTGTCTAAATAGCACTACATTTTCTTGATCAGATCCTCTTAAGCTTCAATCTGCCTTTACTCAAAATGCAGATCCATTCACCAGTTAGGAAACTACACACTCAACAAGTTTCTGCCAATCTTGCCAACAAGTTCATTGACCTTAAATACAAATCAATTAGGTCGATAACACAAAAAATACCTAATTCTCATTATCGAGATTACAAACAAGTTGGTACAATCTTGACCATTATAAATCATAACAATCTCTTCACATTCTTCAAATTCCAACCGCTCCATGATCACCGCTTCATTAGACTTTGTAACTCATTACGTGCTATGCATTAGATGCAATCCACTTTTCTCCTTTCCTAGACAACAAACAAACACGCCAAAACAATCTGAACTTATCCTCATACAATTAATACACGTGTCTCCATCATTACCGCTCATCAGATAATAAACCAACAAACTTGATCGGTTAGGGTTTAACAACTGATAGGGTTTACCGGTTACATTGCATAGAAAGGTTTAACCCTTTACACTGGATTACCGGTTCAACTCACAAACTTAACATACCGGTTTACAACATCTTCCACAAAGCTCTTCCTACCAGTTACTAGCCAATATCAAAAACAATAATATCAGTAATAACATGAATACCATTGCTAGTTCAATTGACATCAATGACAACATATCATTAATGCAATCTATATGCAAATGCCAACAAACTAAAAATGCCAACACCTTGGTCTAGACCAAGGCATCCCACATAAAATAAGAAGATAGGGGGTATGGTATTCCATAGTAGAGCTCACCAAATGGTCTTTATGACATCAAAGTTATATAATTAGGTCAAATCAGACTTAGAAAAGAGATGAGGATGGAACACATTAAAATGAGAGCACAAACATGAGGTTTAAATTGAAGTGGTAATTATTATAATGCCACATTTAGCCTCAACTTTAATGGGAGTATGAGCCTATGCAAATACTTGTGGTAAAGTAGAAAGATGAGAGAGAGGAGCAATTGGGAGCAAGAACACAAGGAGATCAGACATCATTACTTTTGTGGAACCAATCCCTCAATCTTAGAATCTTACTTGACACAATATTATGCAAGGACACATAAAACAGAGGAAAAAAAAGTCCAAACAAAGACAAAAGATAAAATACATACAAAACAAAATCGAAAAAACCAAAACAAGACCTCAAGTCAACTATCCAAAGAGACCCCGATAATCAAAATGTTTCAACTGATAATATCACTCTTAAAATGCCATCACAAGAAAAAAAGTGATCAGATAAAAAGAGAAAGATCATCCATCAAAGGATGAGCCCTGAACCACAGATAGAAAGTCTATGAGCTCATGGATAAAAGAAAAGAGAGATGACATGGATGTTATGGGCTTGTTGTGTTTTGCTAACTGATCCATGTTGTGGTGGAGAGTTGAAATAGTCTAGCCATTTTTTTCTAGTTCCACTCATCCTACTACATATGTTGTTGTCTAGTTGATGGAATTAATCATCTCATATAAGACTTTGTTTGTCTAGTTTTGAGCATGGAACAAATTTTACAAGGCATGAAATGAAAATGCAAAAATATTTGGTCTCGGGTATGAATCATCTCATATAATACTTTGTTTTCTCTGGTTTTGAGTCTTACCACCCCATGTAAGACAAATATTTGCTTGGTTTTGGGAACTTCTTGTAAAAGAATTTGTTTGGTTTGGTTTCGAGAATGTGTACTTAATATAAGACATATTAAAATGTTGTTTCTAGTTTCAGGCATGAATAATCTTTTAGAAGGCTTGTCTTACATTGGTCATTTGAAACAAACCTCCACTGGGGAATTAAATACTCTTTCCTTCATATTAAAACTTGTGTTACATTGATCTTCTAGAAACTTCCTCATGTAAGCATAACATCTCCACTAGACCATGAGAATATATAAACACTTAGTACCAAGACAAATATATTGCTTAACATATGTCACCAACTTATTGTAACAATAATGATAGCACCACCTTAACTAAGATACAAATCAAACTTAATAGTAGCACAAAGAAGATTATATTGATATCATACATCTCTGATCATCTTCTACAAAAAACCTTTAACTAAGGCACCAAGAAAACTCAATGGAACCATCAACATTATACATCTCTGATCATCTTCCATAACAAACTTCAACTGAGTCACCGATAAAGCTCTACAAAAACTTCAACTGAGTCACTGATGAAACTCTACAACAACTTCAACTGAGTCACCGATCAAACTCTACAACAATGTCAATTTTTGTCATTCTTAATCAATAGTACAAAATAGAGAAACCTTCATATACCACCATGAAAACATAGTAACAACTAACCTGTCACCAATAGTGACCACTAGTAGTTTGCATAGCAAAATATTTTATCCAGACTCGATCATATCCATACCAACAAGTTTGACATCAAAGACAAGATATAAGACCAAACCACATCCACACCAATAAGACATCCAGACCACCAACATTTTTGACAGCAAGATATAAGACCATACCACAGTTGGACCAATAAGATATCTAGACCACCAACAAGTTTGACATCAATGAAAACATAACTCAAATTTCCAATATACAAAATTTTAGAATGTGGTGTTATAATCCACTTTGCTTATATGTACCAATGCTAGATCTGGAATCTTTCAAATATGGACATGTATACATGAAAGAAGGGAAAAAAATTATGGTGTTTATGGGTTTTTATCTATCAAACCCCATTTTTATGTTTCCACCTCCATAAAACTGATGATGATGATATTGATGACAATGAAGAGTGTGTGCTCTTGGGGAAGTATACGCAAACATAATAACATAAATGTTGCAATGATAAAATTACCTTGGATATGCAGCCCTTTCTTACATCCACACAAGATGATCATGAATCCTTGCAAGTGTTAGCATATAACATGATAATACAATTGATAAGGAACACTAGTTTAACTGAAATGAGATTATAGATCACAACATGCTTGACAATGAATCTATTGATATCTTGGTAATATGGATCATGATAATGTTCTTCTAGTTAGTTTTGTAATGGAGAAGGGAGTGACATTTATATGCAACTAACACCTTTCACAAAAACTTATTGAGTGTAGGCCAACAATGAGGTTATGTCTATTAAGGACCTAAAGTTGACATTTGAATCTTGAAATTTGGGGCCAATTATGTGGGACATGATGTTGGGTGTTATAGTCCTACCATAATTAGTGGTTCAATAGAGTAGACACTAGAGTATTTAACCATGTTTGTTAATCGAGGCCTGAGACAAGCACATTTACTCATGATTAGTCAATATGCCAAAATAAGTGTTAAACCAATCATGAAATCATGTGTAAAAATAATTTAGGATGCTATAGCATCAACCAGATATGAGGTGATAGTACAACTATTGTAGAATCTTCCTAATAGTGATCTCGAAGAATAAACTATTAATTTCGATGTGGAGAATATGTACACAATAAGAAATAAAAATAGACTTTAAAAAATAAAAGTAAATATAAGTAGAATCATAATCCAATCCTAAATATAAATGTATATAATTTATTGATATATTAATACATTAATACATTTCCATGATAATAGACATAAAATCAAATAATGTGAATACATATCTAAACTAGTCCCCAACCCAGATTTAGAGCTAGGATAGGTTAAAATGGGTGGATTAATATTAGAAACTAAAAGAATAATCATAATTGGGACTCAAATTTTTTGTTCTATCCAATTACCTAATAATGTTTTGATTGCTAAGGCCAAAACAATAACCCTATCATAATGCTAGGCTAATAGAAAATAAACAAATTCAACTTGGCCTTCTTAGTTTTAGGTAAGCTATATAACATAAAAATTAGTTGAGTTACAATCATTTCTTTTACCCATACTACTAGTGAATATACCAAATAAGCCAATTGTAATAGGTAGGGAAGATGAAATTGGATTCACCTATTTTATGCATGCAAACCAAAAATCCATTTTATGCCTACTTGATTAATTGAAAGGAGAATGATCCAATACGCTCAAGATGACTTAAGCACAAAGTGGATTTAGTTGTCCTTTCACTGTCGGGGGGGACTATGACTATGCAATTGTAAATGAAGAATGCAAAAATAAATGCCAAAGAGAGTGAGATGATAGTTTTCGACATGCACAAGAAGACTGGTAATTAACAGACAAATTCTATAAGAACTTGTAGGGTAAATTGTAACTAACATGCAAATTGAATTTCATGCAAAACTAGAGGGATTGGATTCCAAACTCAACTTGCTCCTAGGACTGGTGTGCCCTTCTTGGATTGCTCCCAATAGTTTGGCTATGATGAATTGAAGACTGTAGATATCCACCTTCTTCTTTTGTACCAATTTTTGTGTGTGTCACATGTTCCGACACACAAAAAATAAAGAAAATGTTGGGTAGAAAGGGGTTTGCCTAAGTCAAACCTTGGTTTGGGATTTATCCTTTAAATTAAATTGAATTGAACTTTTATTGAAAGTGTGCATTTAAGTAGTGTAATGTGGTGAAAATTGGGAATTAGGGTTTGACCAAGTAAATCCATAAAATAACGCAATTATCACAACATACATTGTAAGAGGAGTGAATCGAATAGATCTAGGCTAATCCAATTGGGAAAGAGATTGAGATTCTAATTGGATCCAACTAGGTGGGGTTGATTATCCTCTTTCTAAGTTGAATTTGTAATGTAATTATGCAATTAGGGTAAAATGAGGGATTATTGAAGTAATCTAATAGAAACAGTAAGCTCCATATGTCCCACAAAGAGACAAACTTGGAAATGGACAAAAGAAGATGTCTAGAACTTGTTCTCAAATTTTTGGCTTGATTTTTTTAGACCAAGTAGTACAGATCTTCCTTGGTCACTGTTGACTCTGCCAGATTTCTCAAATATAGCTCTATGCCCATTTCTTGAACATGGAAAGAAAGGGAAAGATGTTGAGGACATGGGTTTGCCTTAGGTCAAACCCTAATTTTAGAATTAACCATGAATGAAATAATGCAAATACTAAAATAAATATTAATTAGATATACCCCAGATCTACAATCATTGATGATGATGCATTTCTCTGTGAATGTAATCACAAATGTTGTATGTAATGCAATGACAAACACATGAACATGACCAACCCTAATCACATACACATGATTGCATGAATATTGATGTAATTTTTCTCTATAATGATTGAAGGATGAATATGCAACCTTTTTAACTGGAAACTCTTGATAATGGATGTTGCATGGATGCAAAAATACTTCAGGTAGGTGGTGGATTGCTTCTTTAGGTAAAAATGAATTGATAGGACATCCTTATATAGAGTTCCTTAGTTAAATTACCAATTGGGATGACCTCAAATGGTCATGTGTAGCCTCGAAAATCAAATTTTATCAAGGAGATATAGCACCTAGCCCATTTCAAATTGGGGCCCCTTTGAGGGAGACCAAGGTTTTTTGGAGCACCTTGGTTCGGACCAAGGCATCCCACACCTTGGTCCTTCTAGAAAGAGGACAAAAATAAGTAGCCAGGGGGGAGGGTACCCCATAACAGGACCCACCAAAGTGTTTTTATGACATCAAAGTTGGATAATTGGGTCAAATTGGACCTAGAGAGGAGATGAGGATAGGACATGTGAAAATGAGAGCACAAACATGAGGTTTAAATTGAAATGGTGATAATATATGATGCCACATTTCGGCCCCACTTTAATGGGAGTATGAGCCTATGCAGATACTCATGGTAAAGTAGAACAATAAGAGAAAGGAGAAATTTGGAGAAAGATCACAAGGAGATAAGACACCTTTAATTTCGAGGAACCAAGCCCTCAATATTAGAATCTTAACTCACACAATCTTATGCAAGGACACACAAAACTAGACAAAAACAAAAAATCCAAACAAAGATAAAAGACACAAAACAAAAGATAAAACCCAAAACAAGACCTCAAGTCAACTAACCAAAGAGACCTCGATAATCAAAATGTTTCAGCTACTAATATCATTCTTAAAATGCCATCACAACAACAAAAGTGATCATATAAAAAGAGTAAGATCATGCATAAAAGGATGAGTTCCATGAACCACAAATAGCTAATATATGAGCTCATGGAGAAAATAAAAGAGAGAGGAGATGGATGTGATGAGCTCGCAATGTTTTGCTAAGTGATCCATGTTGGGGTGGAGAGTTGGAATAGTCTAGCTATGGTTTTCTAGTTCTATTCATCCTACTACATATGTTGTTGTCTAGTTTTAATATAAGACTTTGTTTTGTCTAGTTTTGAGCATGCAACAACCTTTATAAGACACGAAATGAAAATGAAAATATATTTGGTTTCGGGCATGAGGCATCATGTATAAGACATTGTTTTGTCTGGTTTTGAGTCTGAACACCCTATGTAAGACAAATATATGCTTGGTTTTGGGAACATGTTGTAGAAGAATTTGTTTTGTCTAGTTTCGAGAATGTATACCCAATATAAAACATAAAAATGTCACATTTGGTTTCAAGCATGAAGCATCTCATATAAGACTTGTGTCACACTGATCATTTGAAACAAAAGTCCACTAGGGCATTAAATACTCTTTCCTTCATATTGCAACTTGTGTTAC
The DNA here is from genome assembly GCF_030272615.1 of Cryptomeria japonica. Classification (NCBI taxonomy): domain Eukaryota; kingdom Viridiplantae; phylum Streptophyta; class Pinopsida; order Cupressales; family Cupressaceae; genus Cryptomeria; species Cryptomeria japonica. The sequence continues at coordinate 326,571,011 of NC_081411.1, read as the reverse complement.
ACTGATCTTCTAGAAAATTCCTCATGTAAGCATAACATCTCCACTAGACCATGAGAACATCTAAACACTTAATACCATGATAAATATTTTTCTAAACATATGTCACCAACTTATTGTAACAATAATGATAGCACAACCTTAACTAAGATACCAATCAAACTTAATAGTAACACCAAGAAGCATATATTGATATCATACATCTGTGATCATATTCCACAAAAAAATTTAACTAAGGCAACAAGAAAACTCAATGGAACCATCAACATCATACATCTCTAATCATCTTCCATAACAAACTTCAACTGGGGCACTGATCAAACTCAAAAGCAACATCAATTTTTTTCATTCTTAATCAATAGTACAAAATAGAGAAACCTTCATATACTAGCATGACAACATAGTAATAGCTAACTTGTCACCAATAGTGACCACCAGTAGTTTGCATAGAACAAGGTTGTATCTAGAATAGATCATATCTAGACCAACAAGTTTGACATCAAAGACAAGATATAAGACCAAACCACATTCGGACCAATAAGACTTCTAGACCACCAACAAGTTTGACATCAATGACAACATAACTCAGATTTCCAACATCAAAAATTTCAGAATATGTGTTATAATCCACTTTGTTTATATGTACCACTGTTGGAATTGGAATCTTTCAAATATAGACCTATATACATGAAACAATTGAAAAATTTTGTGTTTTTTAAGGGTTTTGCTCAATCAAATCCCATGTTTGTGTTTTCACCTCCATAAAAATGATGATGATGATGATGATGATGATGATTAAGGAGTTTGTGCTCTTAGGGAAGTATAGGAAAAAATAATAACATGAATATTGCAATGATAAAATTACCTTGGATGTGAAGCTCTTTCTTACATCCACACCAAATGATCATGAATCCTTGCAAGTGTTAGCATATAACATGATAGTACAATTGACAAGGAACACTAGTTTAAATAAAATGAAATTTTAGATCACAACATGCTTCATAGTGACTCTCTTGATAGCTTGATAAGATGGATCATGATATTGTTCTTCTAGTTAGTTTTGTAATGGAGAAGGGAGTGACATTTATATGCAACTAACACCTTTTCACAAAAACCTATTGAGTGTAGGCCAACAACAAGAGTATGTCTATTAAGGGCCTAAAGCCGACATTTAAACCTTGAAATTTGGGGCCAATTATGAGGGGCATGATGTTGGGTGTTATAGTCCTACCATAATTGGTGGTTCAATAGAGTAGACACTAGAGGATTTAACCATGTTTGCTAATCGAGGCCTGAGACAAGCACATTTACTCATGATCAATCAATATGCCAAAATAAGTGTTAAACCAATCATGAAATCATGGGCAAAAATAATTTAGGATGCAATAATATCTAACACTATCAGGTGTTAGTACAACTATTGTAGAATTTCCTTAATAGTGATCTTTAAGAATAAACTATTAATTTCGATGTGGGAAATATTTACACAAAAATAAATAAAAATAGACTTGAGATAAAAGTAAATAGAAATAAAATTAGAAGCCAATCCTAATAGAAATGTATACAATTTGTTTTTGATGAAGCGTAAACAGGTTTTGAGAGGACCAGAAACCCTGTACAATAGGTTTTGAGTGGACCCAAAACCCCACAGCTTTTGAAGGGACCCAAAACACTCAGATTTTACCAGGATTTGGAACCCACAGAACAACGCTACTAAAAGAGAAGAACATCAACATACCAACAGCCAAGCCACAAACTAGACATAAAAACATCCCTCACACATAAACAAGGGTTTTACAAAGCTCCCTTAACCTATAGATGTTTCCATGGGTGTATCTCAGCACCCATCACCATCCACAACACCAGATTATAATAGATGAACATATACTCACAATTTGGACTAATGGGGTTTTGAAAGGCTCCCCTAACCTTCATCATGGGTTTTAAATTGGCTCCCAAAACCAACAAATAAGGGTTTTCCCAGGCTCCCTTAATCTGTAACAAAGTAATCACCTTGCCAATAGCACAACTAACCCTTAAGCAAAAACCACAACCAGCCAGACTGGGCCCTCTAAAACTGCTAGCATCCAGCTTCCCAGTGGGAAGAACAAGGCTCCCACGAGCAACACACACGAAAAGGTAAAATACCTAAAAGAACACATGGGGGTTTTGAAAGGCTCCCCTAACCTTCAAAACAATCACAAGGACGGTTTTGGAAGACTCCCTCGAACCCCAAAAAAGTCTGCAAAGTAGGGACAAAAAAGCCCAAACCTTACCATGAAGACCCACAAGAAAGTAATGGCAGGTAGCCTCAACCAACAACTCGAGTAGTAGCCTCACCTGCAAGACCTTCTGACACCATCTCCCCACCTCAATAGAGAAGAGGTCCACTTCAATAGGACAAGAAAGAAGATGGATCATCAACCTCGAAAACTCCTTCGTAGCTAGTAGAAACCTGACCGTTCGCAACCACCAAATATTTGCCTCAATAGGAGAAAGGGCCACCTTAGACAGGCTAGGAGGAGAGCAACCTAAAAGCCCACACATTACAATCATGGACCAGCAGAGAAAAAGCCCCTCCACCTCAATAGGAGGACTTGCTAGAACAGAGAGAAAGTCGAGCAACCTAATCTCTAACTCAGAAGAAGACAAGTCCACCTCCAAAGAACGGCAAGGAAAGCTGACATGCTTGAACAATCCTTTCTTAGCCAAAAACATCCTCTCCATCTTCATAAGAGAGCAAACTCTCACTAGGAAGGAACCATGAGAGCAGGGGGAGTGAGCAGAAGAAACCCTAACCAAAGATAAAATAGGAAAAGACCAAAGGGTCTGGTCACCCCTAAGACCACGAATCCTCTCCAAAATAGCCACATTCTGTCATGAGCAAGAAAAGCCCTGCACCCCACCGCAGATCTCCAAGGTCAAACCCGTACCATCGAAAGCAAAGGACCAAGCAAAGAGGGGCGGCACCAAGACACCGTCCATCCTAGAGACGACCCCATAGGCAGGCACGACACAAGCCTCCAAACCCAAACTGCCACCGCACAAGTACTTGGACACCCAGCTATCAACAACACCAGTCTGCAATGAACCACCCTCCTCTCCGCTCACAACCCACACACTCTACAAACCACACAACACTGCGTAGAAACCAGAGCAACAAAGATGGCCCAAAGGGAAGAGGCCCCCACTCTCGTCATCTACCTCGCTGTTCCCGTCTCCATCGCCTGAATCATCAGGCGCCGGAACCCTCACTCGACCACACCCTCCTTTCTCGCTCATCGCTATAAATATATACAATTTGTTGTTATATTATTACATTAAGACATTTCCATCATAATGGACATACAATCAATGCTACGCTCATCTAAAAAAGTTGTACTTAGTGTCAAGTCAAATTTTGAAGAATATTGAAAATAATGTAAATCTCGTATTTTGGAATTTGTTTTACGCATGATCACTTCAATTATCATTGACATGGAACGATTTTATTTTAATTACACCATTGGATCAGCGCTTTGCAAACCGAGTACAAAAAGTTGTGGCATAAATTTTCATTTCACATTGCAGATGCTAGAAAATAATCGATTAATTCTTCCTCGGGTGTTAAAATCCTAAAAAGAAATAGTCGACAAATTAGTAAACTAATGTTAAAGCTTGCAGGCCTTTCGACAATAATAGGGTGATTGGGAAGGGTCCCAACTTTGTACTATTAGTCTTTAGAAAACAGTGGTTTGAGAATCTCTTTATTGTTGTATTATTGTTGACATTTAAAAATTTGTAAGGATTTTGTTTAATTGCAAGCTCGTTCCAATATATAAAAATCAAAATAAGGAGAAGAGCTCTTCAATTGCCTGTAAATGTGTAGCTAATGCTGAGGACTGCTTGTTTCTCACATCTTTGGTAGTCATTTTGTCTATTTTCAGCTAGAATGGATCGGTGCCAATGCTTTCCCAGTCTATGTCAATGCTTTTCAACACGATCTCCAGGCTTGCCGTTGCACATTCCGCTTGTGTGGGTTGTCAGAGCTTTCATGTTAACCAGCATGCAGTTGCAGTTGTTTCTTGTTGTTTTTGGAGCGCGAAGATATCGGAGCTCAAGTTGTTTGTTGCGATCTGTTGTGTGGGGAGCCTACCTGGCTGCGGATGCTGTGGCTATCTCTGCGCTGGGCATCATGACGCATTCAATAAGGAATGAAATCTACGGATTATGGGCTCCTATACTGCTAATCCATCTGGGAGGACCTGATACCATCACCGCATACTCCACTGCTGATAATGAACTTTGGTTAAGACATTGTTTCATTATGATCTATCAAGTCCTAATTGCAGCATATGTCTTGTATTTATCGAGATTAGAAGGGTATCTACTGGCTGCTTCTGTTCTTCTATTCATTGCTGGTGCTACTAAATATGCAGAGAGAACGTATGCCTTGAGATTCGCCAGCAACAGCCAGATGGTAAATTCCACCAATGCCCTTTACAAATTTATGCAGGTTGAAGGTACACATGATCAAGTAGGCTACAACTATGTGGTTATGGGAGAGCAAATCCTAAGTAATAAGGAGTTTCGTAACATTGCTGACAGCGTTGTCTGGGATCGTTTGCTGAGTGAAAATGCAATAATAACTATGAAAAAGGTATTTGAACAGGAAGGCCGTCAAAGAACAGATAAGTACATCCTTTGCTTGTCACATGCTTTATTCAAAATGTATAAGCGGAGACTTGTAGGCCTTTTTTTCCATGAAGGCCTCCTGCCAAAAAGCAGAAGTTTTTTTATAAATGAAGATCTGAAGGGTGAGGACGTGTTCAAAATCATAGAGATTGAATTGAAATTCATGTATGATGTACTGTTTTCGAAGTCGGGCAGTACAGCATTCCGGAAGGAGGGAATAGTGCTACGCCTTCTCAATAGCTGTCTTCTGGCGGTGGCTGCCTATCTGGTTTTCTTTCAATTGACAAAGAAACCGGCACATAAAACTGTTACGTTTGTGATTATTTCTGTAGCTCTGCTAGTAGAAATTATACAATTGTGTAGGATTGCATTATCAGATTGGACCATGGTGCGCCTAATTTGTGCACAAATCCAACATTTGAATCGACCAAGGCCTGGTTGCTGGTTGAGAGTCCTAATGGTTCAATTTCATATCAACCTGCTCAGCATTGCTCGCAAGCTGTTTGGAAACAAATACTGGAAGGATAAAATTAATCAATATTGCATGATAAGTGCTCGTGGACAGTGCTTCAATTGTATATGGAATACGGCTAAATTTCGTTGGATGCGCAGGAGTCTTGTTGTATTCTGTAGCAAAAAAGTGAAAATCGAAGATAAGTTGAAATCCTTTATCTTTGAAATAGTCAGGGACAAATGTTCTCCTGAACAAAGTATTCAAATCTGCAGAGACAGAGTTTACGATCATTATGAGTACTTGATCAGATGGAAGAGCCAAGAGATGCAGGAGGTGTCCGAGATGCAGTTGGAAGATGCCATTTTAGTGTGGCATATCGCCACATCAATTTGCAATGCTCATGACGGGGACATGGATCGTGTCAATTTTAAAGTCGCCGGCTGGCTATCGAAGTACTTTGCATATCTTCTTGTCGTACACCCTAATGTTCTGCCCCTCCATCCCGATATTGCACTACTGGCCTACATAGAACTTCATGGAGAAATTTTCGGTATGCCTCAACATGTCTCTGACTGGAAATCCACTGGGGAATCCATTCCCAACCAGAAGTTAAGTCTTTCCATCCGTCTAGCAGAGGATCTAATGAGTAAAGAAGTAAATGTGAGATGGGAAATAATAGCACAGCATTGGGGTGAATTGCTGATATGCGTGGCAGCTTACAACAAAGCTCCGCTCCATGCAGAGTGCATTGCTGCCGGCGGGGAATTTCTGTCTCAAGTATGGGCTTTATTGGGGCATTTAGGATGCGGAGAACAATCAGACACTGCCGTAACTAAGAGGAAGGAAACAAGGCAAATGGACCAAGAGTACATACAAGAGAAGAGAAGGGAAGAGAACCTGAGAAAGGCTAGAGTGGAGGGGGATAACAGGAGGATAGAGGAGATGAGGAATAGGACATTAGAAGAAATTGAAAATGTAAGGAGTGAGGAGCACCAGAAAAGGAAAAAGGAGGAGGAGAAGACAGAAAAGATCGAAGAGAAACTAAAAGCAATTATGAAAGATCCCTGAAGCTAGTAAGTTTGTTTGTGGTTGTCATTATCAAGTAATTAGAATAGCGTGCGAAACTACAAATTTAGAACTCATATGGTACTCTAGATGATTTTTCTTGTGTGTTAAGAGATATTATTTAGGTCGAAGACTCTCTGGGTTGTGTTTTATTCTGAGTAAATATTATTATGTCCCTGCTATGGCAGATGATTATAGTAATTAAAATTTTTTATTTGTAAACTTTAAAGATAGTGACGGCAAATCTCTTTTGACTTATTGTTTTAATTTTTAATACTGTCGGGATGACATTATTTAATCTGTGGGAATTTATTATTAGAGGATAGCCACTAACCAGAATTTTTTGTGGGATCTTTGTCCTCTCTTTAGCCTTAACATTGGAGCAGTACTCACTGTTTTTGGCAGAAGATTTTTTTTTTTTGGTGAATTTAATTTTAAAAATGATGAAATTTTGAAGGAGACAATAACAAACAAAAAGGAATGAATGTTCTTTAAAACAGTTACTTTGTTTTGAATTTTGTTGCAACAAGAAGTTTGTTGAGTCCAGAACTGAAGCAATGTGCAACAACCGCAGTGTTTGTGAATGTGAATGTGAATAGTGAAGGGAGTGCCATGCAGCTATAAACAGCAGTAGATAAAGCATGATTTGTGTGCAGGTACGGATAATGACAGAAATAAGTTGTTAGTAGCAGTTTTAGATAGCTTCTTTGTAATCATATTGTAATTTTAATTTGAAACTCATTTTGTAAATTTCATTATTATGATAAACAAAATCTTTTGTTTGCCTCCATTGATCTCCATGGTTCTGCATTTTCTTTCATGAGAAGTAACTTTGTGTGTATTTTATGTTTATTATATATAGATATATAGATATATAGAGTGAGATTTATTTTGAGTTTTATCCCATCAGTTGTCTGTGTCATCCTGTAGTTGGATTTTTAATTTATCATTATCAAACATATAGACACTTACCTTACAAGATAGTTACAAATTCCATGCCATTTCATTTCTTATTTCTTGAGGAGAAATTTGAAGTTCATTGTCTTGCATTTGTTTCAAACTATAATATTTTCACCCATGTTGTAAGTTAAGGAAGCAACAAAATCAATATTTCTAATAATGTACAAGAGAGTAACGGAATGGATTTTTTCTTTTTCTTTTGTGGTGCAGTGCATAAATATCTTCTTGTTATTTGTAAATAATATTTGTGATAGTTGTTAATTTATATTAGTTTTTATATTTTAATCTTTTAAAGTGGTTTATATTGACAATGATTTAATTGAATGTGTAGTGGTTTATAATTATTATTAGGGTAAAAATGGATTTATGGAATGTTCATTTTGAACATTAGTAAATATCTCATCTTATATTTTGTAAATACTATTCATTATAGTTGTTATTTATTAATTATTTGATAATTTGTTTAAGAAATAATTGATTACATTGATAATGAGTTGAAAATATGTGTAGACAATTACTCACAAACAACAAATTGTGATATTAGAGAATATGTTCATTCTGAATATAGATGACTAGCTTTCAAAAATATGCAATAAGTAATCATCTCTTATTTTATCAAATAGTTTGTCTTTTTCAATATTTTATTGCAATAAATTTCTTATGTTACGAGATATATTTTAAAAAGACCATGCATTTTGTATTGGTATAGTTCTCCAAAGAGTTGTATGAGGATCCATAAAGGGGTTTTTAACTTTCTTCATTTAATTTTATTGTTTGAATCTCTATTGAGTTTGAAGGAATTTTGTACTTGTTAGAGAAAATATGATAATATTTCTTTGAAAAAGAGTTACTTATTAGGTTCCCTTTATATTAAAAAATCTTAAATTATAAATGTATCATCCCATTCTTAAATAGTTAATGGAAAAATCATATGAGAAATTGATAAAGATTAAGAATAATATTCTTGTTCTTCAAGATGACTTTCTTAAGAACAAACACAACATAGGTAATTTATTCTATACCAATTGTTTATGTATTTTAAACACTTTACATTGTGATTAATTTTCATGCTCTATTTATGTGAGAGTATGAATATATTAGAAACTAAAATCACTTACGGTATACCTAAACTAGTTGTTGGAGATGACAAAAACTCATGGACGAATTAGAGACACTAAATAGAATTGAAAATATTGAAAATATAACAAGGCAAAACATCATACTTTAAACGGATAAGGTGAATGAAAAGATGTCTAATGTTTATTAAATTGTTTAAGGTTATACAATCAATTTTAAGACTATTAAAAATAAAATAACCACTTCGGTGACTTAAAGAAATAATTATTTAACTCTCATCTCTTTAGAATTTAGTTTGAGTTAAATAATTAAATAATATATTTTTTAAAATTATCATCAAAACTATTGAATTCGTTTACTTTCATTAAACTATTCTACTTGTGCCTCTCCAAATAATCTTGAAGGAATGTTTCTTCCAAGGTGACAATTTTTTTTGTTCAAAGTATAACTTCCTAATTCAAAATTTCATGTTAAATTTCAAATTTTAGAAGTCCGGCTTCATAAATTGAATAAACTTGCAAGCTAGACAAAATTAGATTTTTACCAAGTAAACTTGAAATACATGTGACTTAATATAAAGATATGATCTATTTTTTATATCATTTTAGAAAGTATGAGAATCACTATACCATTTGCAATGAAAAATATAGATCTAAAAATAATGTTTTCAAAAACCAAAAAAAAAAAATAGTTTCTATTCATAAACTATGTATATTGTTATGCTTGAAACAATTTTGGGCACAAAGCTATTGAGTGCGGGTGTAATGGAAGGTTCAAAAGAACTGCTGCTAGCAAAATGAATGAAAATGGACCACTGAAAGGTCCAACATGCTATAATTGCAATAAATAAGGATAGATTGCTAGATTTTGTAGAGGAAAGAATGAGAAGAATAGTCTGTTTAAGAAGATTGACTTGAATAAAGTAAGACAAAAGATGGAGATAACTTGGGTGAAGTGAGTGGATGAGAATGTTGAAGGAAATGATAGAGTTGGATACACAATCTCTATTGGTATTGGTTCTTTTCTGGAAACCAATTAGTGGTGGATTGCCTGAGGGGAGAGATGAATCATAGATCTAGTGTGCTCTCCCCTTGTGTTTTGAGTGCTAAGATGGCCTTAGCATGGTAAAGTGTTAGAAGATCTTTTGTGTAGTGTTTTGGATGTTTGTGAAAGTCCACAACATAGCTATTAATTGATAAATATGTGGATCTATCTAGGGGAAATCTATAGTTGATATTTTGATGTAGTGGTTTCTCTCATGGGGGGTGGTAGTATGATTACAATTCGGCGGTTTCCTTGTCTTTTGAACTTGTATAGTTATCACTATTTTTTAGCAAGTAAGATGGGAAATAGTTGTTTTCACTTGTGTGCCCTTTGTCCTTGATGTCAAAGGGGAGATATTTTATTAGAGTTTGAGGAAAAAGAGGGAGATTGTTGAAAACTTGAATAATGCTCCATTGTGTTATCATTGATGTCCAACATTTCTGGTGTTTTCCATAATTAGTTGATGTAGTTTATCAATTTCATAGATGATGAATATGGTCTACCTATCTAGTGATTGACCAGTTGTAGATCCAATTGATGATTTATTTGATGTTTAGTTGATTAGATCCACCTAATAATTTGTCTAATGTTTAGTTGATATGTTTTAACTGATGATTTTCCTAGAGTAATGATAGTAAAATTAAGGTTCCACCAACTAAGATAATGAAAGTACTAATCTTACCTATTTAATCAATAGATTAAAAGAGGAGGGGTAAATTCAATAGATTTGGTTGTTGGCATATGAGGAACTGGCATGTTCATATGATGATAATGTATGTTGTCATTGATGTCAATATGTGCAAGTAAACTGGTATGCAGATTGGAAGAAGTTGGTGAACCGGTATGAAGAGATGCAGTGAACTGGTGTCTGGGCTTCACTAAGTGTGACTATTGGTTGGTAATTTCAGCTCTAGGGTTTCTGGTTTGGCAATATCGCTTGTGAGATGCAACCACTGACATTCTATGATGAGTTAGCTAAGAGATGAAGATGAGATCGAGATGCCATGTAAGCTTTGTGCACGTAAAGGATTTCCTTAAGGATCTTGCATCTGAATATTGACTGCATTAAATGTCTACCTCGAGAATGAATATTCTTCTTAGCATGATGAGTTATTGATTTATATGTGTGGTGAAGAATGGATGATGCACATTGTCTTGTGATTTGTTTGAAATTGTATTTCTCTATGCAAAGTGTTTAGATGGTTAGGATTGGACTGCTTATATTGTAAACCTAAAATGCTTAGGGTTTAGGGTTTATGCTACCGACCTAATTGTTGTCTATAAGGTCAATGATGTTTGTTATTGTAAGTTGTTGGCAAATGTTGTGTGTGTATCTGAGTGATGAGATACTTGCAAGACCAGAGAGAGAGAACTGCAGAGTGTGATTGCAGAGTAGAGGAACTAAAAACGATCTGCCTTAGCATATAGTGTTGTTATCAGATCTAAGTTTTACTTGTTATCTTCTAACCATTTCAACAGAAGGAAAATCCCTTTGTCGGGTAGCTTTAAAAGGCTAGTGTAAATCCTCTAACTAGGTGACTCAAGTTCATTGAGTTCTTTAAATCCTCTAGTAAGGTAACCTTTAACTGAGTGATCTTTAATAGGATCGGTTCCTAGCAGAACCTTATTGTAAAGTCTTTAACTAGACAAGGCTCCTAATAGAGTGAGCTTCAAAAGAGTTCAAAAACAAGCTTGTGGGTATTCATCCCCATCGTGGTTTTTCCCATTTTGGTTTCCACGTGAAAAATCTGTGTGTAATGAGTTGTGCATTTTTCATGTGATGATTAAGTATTCTTTGTTTGAGTGATTATGCATGCACAACTAATGGGTATGGTATTGCTGATACAACACATACATATGTTTATTGGTGAAGTGGTTATCAAGTGTTGAATGATATTCGTAGTATTCAGTTTACTAGTTTAGATGTCTGAAGTCTTACTGTATTTAACCGGGATTGCCATGGCTAAGTCCAGTAATGAAGTCAACTAGTTATCATTATAAGTTGCAGTGAAGTTTTTGTATGTATTGATTCACCTCCCCTATTAGAACTAGTTAGGGTTTCTGTTGTTCATCATTATTCATCAATTGGTATCAGAGTGACTCCAGGTCCTCGGTGATATAAGCCTAACTGCTTGAGGTAAAAGATCCTGCCTTAATGATGAAGAGGGAAGGTTCTAAATTCAATAGAGATAACTTCAAAATATGGAAAGATAGAATGAAGATCTATATCAAGAGTTTAGGTGCTCAACACTGGAGCTATATTGAGAATGTCTATGTAATTCCCACTGGCACTTTGACCGATGATCAAAAAAGATAAATTCAAGAAAACGGGCAAGTCATGGGAGCCCTTATTAGTGGTTTGTTTGATATTGAGTTCATTGATGTACAAGATAAGGACACTCCTAAAGATGTATGGGACACATTGGAAACTATTTATGGTGGTGACAAGCATGTAAAGAGAGCTAAGGAAGAGAGCCTTAGAAGAAAATTTGAGGACATGAGGATTGTTGAAGGTGAGACCATTAAGCAATATGGCATAAGAATCAAGACTGTTGTTGGAGATATCAAGAGCACTGGTGGAACAATTGATCATGCCACCGTTGTCAGTCTTGAGATCATTGTTACCAGTCTATGCTATCAGAGTTGCTACTATTCAGGAACTAAGGTCTATTGACAAAACCAAGGTATCCTTAGACTCTATCATTGCAAAGTTAACTGCATATGAGTTGAATATCTATGATGGCAATGTTCGGAAGACTGAGTCAACTTTTAGAGCATCTGTTGCACCAACCAGAAAAGGAAAAGAAGTAAGTACCGGTTATGAATCCATGCAAAGAAGAGGTATGGATGATGAAGAGATTCTGATGGAGTTTGAATCTCTTCTTGCCAAGAGACTTCCAAAAGGTATTGGAAAATACAGAGGTAAGCTTTCTTTAAAATGTTTTTCCTCCAATAAGATAGGACATATTGTTGTTAACTGTCCTAACAATGACAATAAGGATAAACCGGAGAGGTTTAGAAAGTATAAAGGAGGAAATAGAAGAAATTGTCTTGTTGCAGTGGATGAAGGTGTTACTAATGAAGATTCTAAGGATGAAGAGAATGAGGACATAGCGTTTGTAGCTGTAAAGGAAGAAGTGTCTGATAAGAAAGCCCTTGTCTCTAGCATTGACAACTCCAATTAGTGGATTATTGATAGTGGGTATTCTCACCACATGACTGGTGGTCGAAGAAATTTTTTGTCTCTAAAAGAATATGATGGAGCTGTTGTCAAATTTGGCAATGATGCACCATGCTTGGTAAAAGGAAAAGGATCCATCTCACTGAATGGAAAGAGTAGTGCAGATGATGCCTACTGGGTAGAAGGTCTTAAGCATAACCTGTTGAGTGTTGTTCAGCTAAATGATAAAGGACTTGTTCTGGAGTTCAAAGGTGGAGTCTGCAGTATAATTGGAAAAAGTGGTGAACTTATCGCCACCGGTAAGTAGACTAGAGGTAACTTGTTTCATTTGAATGACAAGATAAGTCGGTGTCTGATGGAAAAGTTTGATGATAGTTGGATATGGCATAGGAGACTTTGTCATATGAACTTTGATAATATTGTAAAGGATAGTAAGATCAAGGTAGTAAGAGGATTGCCTTTGCTAAGCAAACCAAAGAATTCTTTGTGTAGAGAATTTCAACTTGGGAAGATGTCCTCCTGAACTTTCAAAGGTAAGTCTTTTTCAGGAAAAAACTTACTTGATCTCATGCATACTGATTTGTGTGGTCCTATGAAAACTAGAAGTATTCGGGGAGATAGGTATTTCATGATTCTTACTGATGACTGCTCAAGAATGATGTGGGTCACATTCTTGAAAGAAAAGTCTAAGGCATATGGAAAGTTCAAAGCCTTTAGAGCATTAGTAGAGAAGGAAAGTGGTCAAAAGATAAAATGCCTAATAACTGATCAAGGAGGTGAATTCACTTCTGATGAATTCAACAAGTACTGTGAAGATAGCAGTATTAAGAGGCAGTTGTCTGCCCCAAGGACACCACAACAAAATGGCAAAGTGGAAAGAAATAACAGGACTATAGTTGAAGTGACTAGAATAATGTTGATCCAAGGAAAGGTTTCTCACACTTTTTGGAGAGAAGCGGTGAACACTGCAATCTATACTACGAACTAGGTACTCATTAAGAAAGGTAGAGCTAAAACCCCTTATGAGTACTGGACTGGGAAAACTCCCACTATGAGCTATTTTAAAGTGTTTGGTAGTAAGTGTTACATAAAGAGAGGTGAGCATCTGAGAAAGTTTGATGCTAAATGTGATGAAGGAATATTTCTAGGATATTCTAGTAAGAACAAAGCACTCAAGTGCTACAACAATAGAACACAAAAAATTGTTGAGAGTATCAATGTGTTGGTAAACAGATTTGTCTTTCATTATCTAATTCAATTATAACAGTGTGAAACATAGGAAAGCAGACAAATTCTCCTACCAAATAGTTGGAAAATCATTTAATTGATTAACCTCTAAATTTAGGTATGGCTCACTCTAGTAAATATTCATTCGGCTCCAAATTACATACAATCAATGGAATGCTTTTCACCAGAAAGCACTTAAAAGCAGTTGCATACACCAGTCAATACAAAATGAATGCAAGTACTGATCCATATATAACTTTTTATATAAAGCCAACAGACTTCATATGATCACTAAAACAAAATGAAAAAGGCTTCCGAAATGAACCTAGCTAATAATTTTTTGTACATATAGAAAGTATAACAGCCCCTTCCTCAAAATAGACTTACACAGAAATCAAACTTTGAAATCAAACACATATATTTGAAACTGAAAATAGCTATTAAAAAGATTCACATTCACAGATGATCCTCAATTTTCTTCATACACAAAAATGTATTTAGGTAGTCTTAAAGACAGTCTTTTTCAAAAACTTAGCGAACCTCAAATAAAGTTATTACATCAGATACTTATAGGTCACCAGACCCAATAGTTTTTCTTTAAACCAAAGTAAAATTAACTCATAAGAGTTAATGGAAATCAACCCCAACTACGATAACCGAATTTTAAAGAAAATAACTAGGCTTGCTGGCAAACAACTACCAGCAGCACTAGTCATGTAGTCTACTCTATTTCGGTGTTATCGCTCGGATTAGTGTCTTGAACAAACACCATCACTGCCTTGGCCACACTCCACTCTCGATGTACCTTTGAAAACTCCTGGATTACCGTTATGTGCAGCAAACTGATATGAATAACCCTCTGTTTCCACCTTAGAGATCCTTGTAAAATCTGCCATAGACAAGGACTTCTCCATCTTGATCTACCTAATGTGGCTGCCAAACTGATTAATCATCTCCATGGTGTCCTCCAGAGTTTTACTGTCTTCCTTAAGTAATTGAACATCCACACAGTGTAAGTCCTTCTACATAGTTGCCCTCAGGGTTGTTAATTCACCACGCAGGCTGGCTGACTCATTATAACCCTGCTCAATAATCTGATTGTGCCACTCAATGCTCTCCTTACAAATGAACATGACATCTTCATTCAAACTTGACACTTGGTTTTTAGCAAGAAATTTCATTAGCCCATAACGTTGAATATCCTGCATCTGCTTCGAAATCATGGCCCATTTAGACTTCTCCTTCTGCCATGAGATCAAGTCAGAATCTAAGGCTTTGGTGACCTCATTGGCATCCTTAAAAATTTGGACCAAGTTAGTTATGTAATTGGTTGCTTGGCACATGATTGTGGTTGTAGTGTCCTAAAATTGTGACACTTGCAATTTCGACTGCATTTGGGTCTTCACGATGGCGACGCAACACTGAACCTGAATGGAGACCCCAAAACCTGTTTACGACATCAAAAACTGCATATTTCAGCACCTTGGCCTGATCCCTCCTTGCACCCTGCTGTCCCGGGAGGTGGGACCAGGGCGCCCAGTGCCTTGGTCCCTTGCCCTATTTTGGGCCCGGTCTCTTTTGGGCATCGGGTCTTCAAGTTTGCATATTGGAAAATAATCTTCCCAGGTCGGCCTAAGGTCGGAAAAATTAGTCTTTTAACCCTAATTGACAAGTATATAAACTACATTTCCCCTCCCAAAAAAGGGTAAGAAAAGCAAGGGCAAGAGGCAGAAGAGCTAGAGAAACATCCAAACATTCAAGCATTCAAGCATTCCTTCAATCAATTGAGCATTCTAAGTCTCCATTCAAGGCTAAGTGTTGCATTCATGACAAGGATTCAACCATTGAAGAGGAGATCACATACAACATACAACATACAACAACATTTACACCTTCGCATGTAAGAATACAAACATTCTTACAACAAGGTATCAGTACTTGTTTACATTACAAACATTTACATTTACAACATTCTCATTTCTTGGTTAATTCCAAAACCGGGGTTTGACCTAAAGGCAAACCCCTAATCCCTAACCCCCCAATCGTCCTCTCTTTTTTGTGTGTAGGTTGCAGGTACATGGCTGTAATTGAAGATTTGGAACCCTTGTGTAGAGACGAACATATCCCCCTTTGTTTCGTGGATTTTTCGGAGGACCGTGTGCACGTCGGGCGCCATCGTCCCGTCAACTTTCGCTCAAATTTACAAGACAACACCGTCTCAACATTTTACTGCTAATTCCAGGTCCGCAGCTTCATCCCATATCCCTATCTCCATTTACAAGTGAATCTTTCTTGCTTCTACATACATTCCTAGTTCAATCATTCTATCTACATTCTTTACAAAAGAGGGTAGCCTTGCTGTCTCAACCCTTGAAACTCATTTAGAATCCAATCGTGCATTGTGTGGGATTGGATCTTGTGGGTTTCAACCCTTCTTTTGAATGTAAAGTCTCTCCTAAGTGTAAACCATCAACCCTAGCGGCCTCCCTTCTCTCTCCTTGGAGTTGGGGAGGGGAGAACAACTAGGGTTCGATCAATTTTCCGCTTTACATTTTGGTGAACCCGATGTGAAAATCCTTTCTAATTATTCATGGTTAGATCTAAAAATTTTTGCTTCCTTAATTACATTTCCATGTTTGATCTTTTGCAAATTTTAGAGGTTAATTGCATAAAAACCCTAAAATTTCCTTTTTAGTAATTGAGTTTGCGAAATGTTTAATTGTTAATGGTTGTTTCAGATCTACCCTTCTATTGCAAATTATCAATTCATATTTGTGCTTTAATTCTGAAAATTAAGTGGTTAAGTGTCAAAACCCTAATTTTTAAAACCCTCTTGATTCAACCTTTGACCGATAATTTCACTGATCAAAACACCTCCAAATCAGCTATAACTTTGGATTCCGCAACAAAATCATAATATCTTTCATCCCTGAAAATTTGGAAAAAAGTTGCGAGGACCGTGTGCACCTTGAGCGCCATCGTCCCCGACATTTTTTTCGAAATTTCGGGAGCTAGATCTTACTGTATTTTTCTGCTAAAATCTAGAATTTTGGCTGATTTTATCAACTCTAACACTTTCAAAATTAAAGTCAAAGTTGGTCTAGTGATTGCTTGGATTAAGGCTTCTAATCATTCAAAAATTGTTGAAATTGAAATTTTGTGTCAAAATTGTGTTCTTACTGTCCTAAATCTGAAAGGTGTGTTGCCATTCATTCAAAGTTTCAGTACTTTATTCAAATTTTTGCAATTTGTGACTTTTGAAATTAAGTGTTTAATTGCAACAACCTCAATTTCCACTTTCAAAATTGAATTTTGCATGAAATTGAGTCAACTTTTAAATTTCAAAGCTTGCATTGCTCTTAGTATTCCCTCTATAATCATAAAATTCAAAATTTCAGTTTCCCTCTCTTTTTCAAAATTCAAATTTTGCATTTTTCAACAATCTTGGTAGGGTTCAATTTTGAGATTTCAACTTTAATTTGGCCTATCTACATATCGTAAAATCACTCAATTTTTTCAGATTAGCTTTAAAATCATCATAACTTTCATCCCTGAAAATTTCGAAAAAAAGTTGCGAGGACCGTGTGCACTCCATTCGCCACGGTCCCTGACATTTTTTCTGAAATTTCGGGAGATTGTCGTGATTGCATTTAACAGCTTAAATCTGGGAGATTGGCTGATTTTATTGAAATTTGCTACCTCTAAATTCGAAAATAAATTCAAAATCTTCTCTCTCTCTCTAGTGCATGAGTTTTACAACAATAAGCCCTACTTACACTATTCCCGTTAGACGAAGTCTTAGAATTGAGTCTTTCCAAGGTTTAATTACCGAGGAGATGGAACCTAATTTGAATGGCCTTTTTAACAAGGACACGGGTAATTCCTCTAATCCTCTTAATGATGAAGAAGCTCTCCATGAGGTTTATGTAGAACAACTTTCGAAACTAGATAACCAATTTGATCATTTTCAGCAATGGATGTCTCAAGAATACCCCGATAGTCAAGCTCTTTCATTAATTGAGGGTCTAAAACATATGGTTCAAAGTGATAAGAATAGAATTGATATTTTGCGTAGCATTGCACACATTGTGGATTCGAATGTGATGCCTATGAAGAGTTGTGCCGAAACTTTAGGTTATACACAACCTCCTACTCAAGTCAATCACTCTATTCCTTTGACAACTTCTATTGCTAGTATACCTACTTTTACATCAAACATAATGACTACTTCAATACAAGACATTCCACCTATGATCACCAGCCATGGGGGAAATCCTTCCTCTTCAATCAACCCTCTTCCTTCATTCAATCCGACTTCTTCATTCATTCCTTCAATGAGTGTTCCTATTATATCTCCACAAATGAACATGACACAAGGGGGCAATTCGTTTAATCATTCCATTCCTCCTTGTAGTATTCCTCCTTTCTGTCATGCCCACTCTTGGGGCACGAACAGAAATTTTTTTTTTTTAAAATACTCAACTAATTATCGACTAACTAAATTAAAATAATGTAACTTAGTGCGATTAACCTAAATAAATAATGCATTTTGGGTTAGGTCATAACTATGTTTGAGTCAGTCAGGTAA
This sequence comes from Cryptomeria japonica, assembly GCF_030272615.1. Classification (NCBI taxonomy): domain Eukaryota; kingdom Viridiplantae; phylum Streptophyta; class Pinopsida; order Cupressales; family Cupressaceae; genus Cryptomeria; species Cryptomeria japonica. The sequence continues at coordinate 326,552,744 of NC_081411.1, read as the reverse complement.
TTAAATCCAATTTGGGAAGAGGGGGTAACTAAGTTAACAATGAACTAAAATTTCTCCCAAAATGGAAATTCACTAAGCTTTATTAATTAATAATTAGTATCCCATAATGGCGAATTAATCTCGACCGTATGCTTTTTAAAATTTATCTTATTTATCTATCTTAATCCACTAGGATTCCTAATTTTATTAACCTCGTTATTTAAACACCTTATATAAATGAAACCCGCCATGAATTTAAAAATCACGTTAATCATACACAATATTTGGCCCTCTTGGCCCTACTAGAAAACTTAGTGTTGAGACCCCCTCATATTATTTTTTTTTAATCTACCTGAGTGTTAAAATCCCTTTTTTATAAATATTTCTTCTACAATAGTCCAATAATTATATTTAACAAAAGTATTCGTAACCTAACTTTACCACTTAACAAATGTTATCACAAGTTATATATCCATTTAATCCTATTTAGACATATATATATATAAATACAAATATTTATATTTATGTTTATACATATATTTTTATATAATTATATATTCACTTATAACCTTATGTGTATGAGTTTGATAATTAAATATCATTAGGAAGGGGAATAAAGAGGTACTCCTCCTCCTTTAATTTTAAAAGAAATAATTTCCCCCCCACCCCCCTTTTAAAATGAACTTCCCACCACACCCATATTTTGTTTTAAAGGCCTGGGGTGTGTTGCCCTAACCCGTAGTTAGGGTTAGGGCAATTTTTTTTTAAAGCATCCCTTTTATTTCCTTGTTTGTTATTTTGTGCTGTGTGCGTGTGCAGGGTAGGTCGGCGGCCATGGAAAGGCGACGCTTAGTGGCCGATTCTCACGGCCGAGACCCCCCCTTTTTCCCCTTTTTTTTTTTGTGCTATGGTTTACCGGGGGCGGATGGGTGAAGGCTGCGCGAGAGGAGGGACCAGGCGGAGGGACGAAGGAGGCGGAACGGGTTTAACAGCGCGGAATAGGGTTAACAGCACGTGCATATTTAAAAAAATGAGCGGAGTCATTGGTGGGTGGGGGTTTCCCCCCCGGGCGCCACTGTGGCTACCCACAGTGCGGCCGGGCGCCGCCCACTATGGGTAACCACAGTGGCGGCCGGGGCGGCTCCCGTGCCACCGTCGGCCACTGCGATTCGCAGTGGTTCGGCTCCAAGCAATCTCCTTTGTTGCAGTTTGTAATAAAACAATAACGCAAGAAAAATAACGTTCATTTTCGTTTCTTTTTTTTTTAAAACGGGAACATTTATATATTTTTGTATATTTTTATATGTATATATATTTATATATTTATATATATATATATTTTTATATATATATATAAATATATAAATATATATATGTATATATATAGTTACAGGGTGTTTTGGATATAGTTAAAATTTCTCAGTCTTGGCAGGTTCTCTGTTTAAACAGTGTATATATATGTATATATAAATGAATATATATATATATATATATATATATATATATATATATATATATATATATATATATATATATATATATATATATATATATATGTTTAAATGTAGGTATATATAAGTGCTGGTTTCACAAGATTATCATGCTGTTATATAGTATTAACAGGGCAGTGCCTATTATATATTTTTTTTTTATATAAAAAAAAATAGAATGTTCAAATCCATTTTTAGAAGGCTATAAATATTAAAAGCTAAATGTATTTTTGAAAGAAAGGGACTATTCTAAACAGTTTAATTTTCTGCAACAACATCAAAATAAAAGTTTTTTTTTTTTTTTTTTAATAAATTTCTTTGCAGTATTAAATAGATAAACAATAGACTGTTTGCATTTAAATTTACAGCAACCTAGTTTCATTTTAGTTGCAGAATACATGAAAGATAAAATACATCTACTTCTTCTTTGTTAAACATAAAATTTTCATACAATCTATTATACTACTTCTTTCATTGCAACTAATAAAGATAGGAAAACATCATATATTTCATTTTCTTTTGCAAAACTACCAATAGGGAAAAACATGAGTATTCATTGACATATATAAAATACAAATAGACAAGGATACAAAATAAATATTATTACAAATGGGATGGAATCCCAGCAATGCTTTTCTTTTTCTCTACACAATAACTTGGAAATAATACAATTTTTTTTTTGAAGGAAAATACTACAACATTGAATACTTCCATTTCTTCCCTATCCTTTTAAACATTTTTCTGCAACAAAAAAAATCAGCCACATAGCTCTTTAATCCTTCTTTTCCCATTCCCATACAACCTGCATTAAAACATATTTTGACCATGGGAAGCTCACCTCCCAGCTTAGGCTTACTAGAAGCCACCCCTGAGCTTGGAGAACCAAGCACTAGACGGGTTACAAACATGCAAAACCTCTACAAAACATAGGAACATATTTACAATCAAATTTCCCTTTCCCAAGCTTCACATTCACCACTTTCATGGTGACTCTTCCATGGGTGGAAGTGGACCAAGTACCTATGGGGAGAATGCATGCCAAAAACAATACTACATTAGCCTCCCCATGGCAACACAAATGCAACCCAAATACTTTCACAACCTTATGCCCCCCAAAAAGGCTCAAGGCCATATATGCTCCCCTTATGACCCCCAAATGCATACACAAGGCTATGCATCAAGGGTCACCAAGGACTCCCTTGAGAACACTCTCCATAAGGAGAGCCTCTCACCCATGGCTGTCAAACTCCTTCCACCCCAAGATCTTCCTACCCTCCCAAGGATAGGAGATCTTGGACACTCCCAAAAAACAACAAGAAACACAAACAAATACATAGAAAAGAAACTACACATAATAACTTCAACTAAAAACTTCATAAACACAATCTTACAAGCAACTCTTTCCTTTCACAAAACAACACAAACTATTATTTACAACATAACAAGAGGAGGTAAGTAGTAACCTACCTTATTCTGCCAATAGGTTTGCTAATTTTAGTTGGGGATGAGCTGCCCAATTCCACACTAACTTTTTTTCCAAAATTCCACTAGAAATGTCAAACTCTTACTAACTTTCTCAAACAAGCAAAATCTCCAAGAAAGGAGAGTGGGTGATTACTCACTAAGTTTGCAAATTCTTGCCTAAGAAGGCCTCTCACACACTTCCCAACCCCTTGGGTGAGGTGTGAGTTCCCATTGGTTGCCCTTCCCAAACTCTTGCACATTCCTAAAATTGGAAAGGGAAAAGGTGGAAGAAGATGGGGAAGAGAGTTTAACTTCTAAAAGGAAGGTTCTCTATCCTAGGAAGAACTTTCTAAGTTCAATTTTCGTGCATCTTGAAAACACCACTTTTTGAAGTGACTTCATAGTCACATGGGAGAAGCCACATGTTGCAAAACACCCCTAACCCATAGGTATACCCTTAGGACCTTTGGAAAAGCCTAAAAACTTACCCTAGGAGTCCATTAAACCCTTTGGAAACCCCACTGAAGTTTACCTACGGGTCAAGCATGAGTTGACCACTCCCATGACTCCCTACCCAAGATAATTTTGGGACCACACTCATGTTTTTGAATGGCTTTGGTAGAAACAAAACTCCCTCCAAGAGACAAGTCAACTTAATGACACTTAATCAGCACATGTGTCAAGTGACACAACAAAAATACAATATAAAATCACACATGGAAAATTGGTCTCTTGAAGGATTACACAATTACATATAAATTAAATTTTTACACTCAAGCATTATACACATCACAAATAAAATACATTACAAGGGGAGGGGTGTTGTCTCTCCAAATAGACAACTCCCGGCTTAACAAACGCACATTGGTCTAGGCTTGATTCTCCATAAATTCCATGGTCACATGGATAATTTCCTGCGCATCTCAATTAACACATTAGTAACTCCAAATAATCACAATTATTCATAATCAAATACATGGATTCTATTGCAAATCAAACACTCATACATTAGGCAACAATAATTCAATTCCTCATTTGTTTTCACATTCAATTTCACATAAGCAAACAACATAATTTCCCAAAAATGAACCATTCATAAATATGCATCATTTTCTTTCATCAAAATAAAATCCTGCAAATTTCCAATAATGACATTCACCATCATAATGTAAATTCCATTCTAGAACATATCTAAAGTTTCATAATCATCATGCATGAAATAAAACATCAACAATGTTAGCGTGATCCAAATCATGGAATCATATAAGTTCTAAGTCCATAAAGCATAAAATAAAGCATCCATAATAGTCTCAATGTGCAAATAACTGAAAATGTCAAACTGAATCGGGGTAGGGCCTCACACCCTCCCCCTCTAGGCATGAACTTCCTCCTGGAGTTCATCAAAAAGGTGGGGGTACTGTGATCTCATAAGTGCTGCATCCTCCCATGAGGCTGTGACCTCATCATAGCAATCCCACTGGACCCTAACCTGGTCCAGCTCTCGCCCTCGAAGGCTCAGCGTCCGGCGTGCCAAAATGCGAATGGGCTCCAAAGCTAGCTGCCCGTCCGACTCCACCTGCAAGGCATCCCAATCTAGAATATGAGACTCATCATAGATATACTTCCTCAAGACTGAAACATGAAACACATCGTGGATGCGTGACAGGCTAGGTGGCAATGCTAGACGGTAGGCAACTGGCCCTATCCTCTCAAGGATCTCAAATGGTCCTACAAATCGAGGTGCGATCTTAGAACCCTTTCCATAACAGATTGGACTCTTATGCAGTCGCACTCTCAAGAAGACTCTGTCTCCAACAGAGTAGCTACGATCAACCGTCTTTGCATCTGCATACTTCTTCTGCCTATCTTGTGCCTCTCTAAGACGCTGCCTAATCAAATCCACCTGCTGTTCCATATCCCGAACTATCTCTGGACCAATAGCAACTCTATCCTCTATGCGGTCCCAACTCAACGGTGTCCTACAAGGTCTGCCATATAATGCCTGATAGGGTGGCATTCCCAAGGACGTGTGATGCCCATTGTTATAGGCAAACTCCACTAAGGGAAGATACTCCTCCCATCTGGTCTGGTGATCCATGACATACATGCGGAGCATATCCTCTAACACCTGATTAACTCTCTCTGTCTGGCCATCCATTTCTGGATGATAGGCTGTACTGAAATTGAGCTTGGTACCCATAGCTGCCTGTAACGCCTTCCAAAAAGAGGAAGTGAAGAGGGAATCCCTATCGGAAATGATCTTACGTGGAACGCCATGAAGTCTGACAATGTCCCCCAAAAACACCTGTGCTACTGCTGGTGCTGTGAAGGTGGTACGGACTGGTGAAAAGTGACCCACTTTGGTCAATTTGTCAACCGTCACCAAGATGGCATCATGGCGGCGAGATGACATAGGGAGACCAATGATGAAATCCATAGATATAGTGTCCCACTTCCACTCTGGTATAGCATGAGGTTGGAGCAACCCACCTGGATGGCTATGCTCCGCCTTAACTCTCTGACATTCAAGGCATCGGGCTACCAACTCAGCGATCAGCTGTCGCATTCCTGGCCAATGATATAGTTCTCTCAAGTCTGCATGCAACTTCTTGACATTGGGATGCGCTGCATAAGGAGCTCTATGTGCCTCTGTGGTAATGAACTCCCGCAATCCCCCAGAAGAAGGTACATAGATGCGCCTTTTATGGCGTAATAAACCATCGGGCTCTAAGGAATAATCCACATATTTCCCTTCCAAAGTTTCCTGAGATCGAATAGCCTCGCAAACCTCTAAATACCATCTGTCTTCTGGCAGTCGCTGCATGATCCGATCTCTCAAATCCGTGCTCATAGACATGGTGAATACCTCGTGACGTCTCCTACTCAAAGCATCTGCAACTACATTTTCTTTCCCTTTGATGTAGTGAACGTCAAAATCATACTCACACAAGAATTCCATCCATCTCCTCTGACGTGCATTAAGATTCGGCTGAGTGAATATGTACTGAAGGCTCTGATGGTCTGAGTGCAACTCAAAATGATGACCCAAAAGGAAATGTCTCCATCTCACAAGTGCATGCACTACGGCTGCAAGCTCAAGGTCATGGGTGGGGTAGTTAAGCTCGTGAGTCTTAAGTTTCCTAGACTCAAACGCTATAGCTCTGCCATTCTGCATAAGTACTGCTCCCAAACCATCTAGGGAAGCATCTGTGCAAACCATGAAATCAGCTGAAGGATCCGGTACTACAAGGATAGGTGCGGTAGTAAGTGCCTTTTTAAGTTCTTGAAAGGCCTTCTCGCACTTCTCCGTCCACTCAAACTTCTTCCCTTTACGCTGAAGAGAAGTGATAGGATGAGCAATTCTAGAGAATCCCTCAACAAAACGTCGGTAATAACCCGCTAAGCCCATGAAGCTCCTGACCTCTGTCACACTGGTAGGTGCTGGCCAATCCATAATTGCTCTGATCTTGGATGGGTCCACTGAGATCCCATCACCGGATATAACATGACCAAGGTACTTGATCTCAGTTTTAAAGAAAGCACACTTCGACAAACTGCCATACAACTGATTTTCCCTCAAACACTGCAAAACCTGTCTCAAGTGCTCCTCATGTTCCTCCTCATTTCGTGAATATATCAAAATGTCATCGAGAAACATAATCATAAAATGGTCAAGGAATGTATGGAATACTCCATTCATGAGACTCATAAAGACTGCTGGGGCATTCGTAAGACCGAATGGAACCACGGTGAACTCATAGTGGCCGTATCTAGTGCGAAATGCGGTCTTGTGGATATCACTTTCCACTATTCTCAACTGATGGTACCCTGACTTTAGATCAATCTTGAAAAATACTTTGGCACCTTGAAGTTGGTCAAACAAATCGTCGATCCTGGGCAATGGATATCGGTTCTTGCTGGTTACTTTGTTCAACTGACGGTAGTCCATGCATAATCGGAGAGATCCATCTTTCTTCTTCACGAAGATGACTGGTGCACCCCAAGGGGATACACTAGGGCGAATGTGGCCCTTTTCTAGGAGTTCCTCAAGCTGAATCTTGAGCTCATTAAGCTCATTTGTAGCCATTCTATATGGTGCTCTTGAAATTGGTTCGGCTCCTGGAACAAGGTCTATATGAAAATCAATCTCTCTACGGGGCGGCATACCAGGTAACTCTGAAGGAAAGACATCTGCAAACTCTCTAAGGATAGGGTGGTCATCAATAGATGGTTCCTTTTCCTCTTCTTCTTCTCTATCACTAATGGTGATGGCAAATAACTGACATCCCTTTCGCATGCTCCGCCTAAGCTGCATGGCGGAGATCATACGAAGAGACACGGGTCTCTGAATTCCAGTGATCACCATAGGAGAGCCATGATCATCCTCACACTCGATCCTTTTCAGGCGACAATCCATCTTGGCTCTGTGGGCATAAAGCCAATCCATGCCAAGTACGACGCCATATGATCCAAGTGGTGTAACTCTAAGGTCCACTAAGGTGGTGATATTGCCAATCTGAAGCTGACATCCCTTAACCTCTGATTCCACTGACACTCTAGCCCCTGAAGCTAATTCCACTTCCCAACTGACCTCTTGCCTAGTTGCCACTAGCCCGCAACGCTCCACAACCAATGGAGATATAAAAGAATCAGTAGCTCCTGAATCAAACAATATAGATACACTGCTACCTCTGATCATACCTGCTACCTCAATAACCGTGGCCTGATGCTCTGTTTGGCGGTTGTCAACCGCTGCGAAGACTCTGTGGGACTTGCCCATGTCCCCAACTGTCGGCTCTGATGCTGCCATCCTCTGATTCCCTGCCATCTGACCCTGAGGACACTCTCTCGCTATGTGTCCCATGGCTCCACATGTGAAGCAAGGGCCTCGTGTCTGAAACTGTACTCCCTGTGGTCTGGAGAAAGACTGTCCCCCTGTCCTACTAGAACCACTGTACCCACCTCTAGAGGACTGCTGAGTCCTAGCTGGAGGTGTGTAAGGAGCCTGAGATTTCTGATCTCACCTCTGACCCTGTGACTGCCACTGCTTGGGCTTTGTGCCCTGCTAATTCTGCGAAGGCTTTTGCCTCTGGTTTTGCTGAGTCTGCTGCGGAGGAGGGGGTTTGGAGAACCCCGATGAGTGCTTGTTGTTACCTTTCCAATGGGGTTTCTGAAACCCATAAGTCTGTGGTGAAGAGTTACGGTTCTGAAACCGATCCTTCAAGTCATGTGGTCTGGCCTGAATCTCCTCAGCTATCAAAGCCTTCTCCACGGCAACCCGGAGGCTCCCTGGAGTGGCCATTCTCACTGGTCCTGCTATGCCGGAGTTCAATCCTCTGATAAATCGGTTGACAAGAAGCTTTTCATCTTTCAGGTAATCTACATAAGGCAATAGTTCAAAGAACTTGTTCTCGTACTGTGTCACTGACATACCCTTCTGTTGGAGGTCATGAAACTCATCCACCCTACGCTGTCTGAAATGCTCTGACAAATACCTCTCCCTGAATCTCTCTGTGAAAATCTCCCAAGTGAGGGTCTCTATCTCTAACCCACACTTATATTCTTCCTGTCTCCACCATGTGGAGGCTGTTCCTCGCAAAAGGTGAACCGCTGCTCGTGCTTTTAGATTGCTCTCATAAGAGCGCAATGCAAAGCACCTATCTAGGCTTAAAAGCCATGCCTCTGCCTCTACCCCATCGGTAGATCCCCCAAATGATCGTGGCTGAAGACGCATAACCTCCCTGATTAGATCCCCTGGATCCCTACGTGCCCTCTCAATGTACACTGGTGCTACGACTGGAGGTGGTGCTGGTAGGTGAATGGGTTCGGGCTCATGTCCAGCCTGACTCTCCACGGGATTAGGAGGTGGGCTCCTACTCTGTTCCCGTTCCACTGTTCTATGACTTCCTGAGTTCTGGTTCTCAACATTATGGTCTGCTGCTGGAAGCCTATCCTGTACTAATCCAATCAGGTTCTGAAGAGCTACCAAGATGTCTCGGTTTGGGTCAACTGGTTGCTCGGGAGGTGCTGCTGGGTCCACTTCCTGAACCGATTCCTCCCTAATGACCTCTTCGCGTGACATGCGTGCACGCCTAGGGCCTCTACCACGTTTGCGAGCTTGTCGCGTAGCTGGAGGCATCCTTTTTAAGAGAATAAAATAAAATGAAATAAATAACTATTTTTAGGAGAAAATATTTTAGCTAGTTTAAAAAATAAAATTAAATACAATTTAATTAATCAAATAATTGTAGCGAAACGTAATGGAGTAAGGTTCCCTAGTGTTGGCAACTTGGCTCTGATACCAAAATGTCATGCCCACTCTTGGGGCACGAACAGAAATTTTTTTTTTTTAAAATACTCAACTAATTATCGACTAACTAAATTAAAATAATGTAACTTAGTGCGATTAACCTAAATAAATAATGCATTTTGGGTTAGGTCATAACTATGTTTGAGTCAATCAGGTAATTAAATCCAATTTGGGAAGAGGGGGTAACTAAGTTAACAATGAACTAAAATTTCTCCCAAAATGGAAATTCACTAAGCTTTATTAATTAATAATTAGTATCCCATAATGGCGAATTAATCTCGACCGTATGCTTTTTAAAATTTATCTTATTTATCTATCTTAATCCACTAGGATTCCTAATTTTATTAACCTCGTTATTTAAACACCTTATATAAATGAAACCCACCATGAATTTAAAAATCACGTTAACCATACACAATATTTGGCCCTCTTGGCCCTACTAGAAAACTTAGTGTTGACACCCCCTCATATTATTTTTTTTTAATCTACCTGAGTGTTAAAATCCCTTTTTTATAAATATTTCCTCTACAATAGTCCAATAATTATATTTAACAAAAGTATTCGTAACCTAACTTTACCACTTAACAAATGTTATCACAAGTTATATATCCATTTAATCCTATTTAGACATATATATATATAAATACAAATATTTATATTTATGTTTATACATATATTTTTATATAATTATATATTCACTTATAACCTTATGTGTATGAGTTTGATAATTAAATATCATTAGGAAGGGGAATAAAGAGGTACTCCTCCTCCTTTAATTTTAAAAGAAATAATTTCCCCCCCTCCCTTTTAAAATGAACTTCCCACCACACCCATATTTTGTTTTAAAGGCCTGGGGTGTGTTGCCCTAACCCGTAGTTAGGGTTAGGGCAATTTTTTTTTAAAGCATCCCTTTTATTTCCTTGTTTGTTATTTTGTGTTGTATGCCTGTGCAGGGTAGGTCGGCGGCCATGGAAAGGCGGCGCTCAGTGGCCGATTCTCACGGCCGAGACCCCCCCTTTTTCCCCATTTTTTTTTTTGTGCTATGGTTTATCGGGGGCGGATGGGCGAAGGCTACGCGAGAGGAGGGACCAGGCGGAGGGACGAAGGAGGCGGAACGGGTTTAACAGCGCGGAATAGGGTTAACAGCGCGTGCATATTTAAAAAAACGAGCGGAGTCATTGGTGGGCGGGGGTTTCCCCCCCGGGCGCCACTGTGGCTACCCACAGCGCGGCCGGGCGCCGCCCACTGTGGGTAACCATAGTGGCGGCCGGGGCGGCTCCCGCGCCACCGCCGGCCACTGCGATTCGCAGTGGTTTGGCTCCAAGCAATCTCCTTTGTTGCAGTTTGTAATAAAACAATAACGCAAGAAAAATAACGTTCATTTTCGTTTCTTTTTTTTTTTAAATGGGAACATTTATATATTTTTGTATATTTTTATATGTATATATATTTATATATTTATATATATATATATTTATATATATATATATATAAATATATAAATATATATATGTATATATATAGTTACAGGGTGTTTTGGATATAGTTAAAATTTCTCAGTCTTGGCAGGTTCTCTGTTTAAACAGTGTATATATATGTATATATAAATGAATATATATATATATATATATATATATATATATATGTATATATATATATATATATATATATATATATATGTTTAAATGTAGGTATATATAAGTGCTGGTTTCACAAGATTATCATGCTGTTATATAGTATTAACAGGGCAGTGCCTATTATATATTTTTTTTTTATATAAAAAAAAATAGAATGTTCAAATCCATTTTTAGAAGGCTATAAATATTAAAAGCTAAATGTATTTTTGAAAGAAAGGGACTATTCTAAACAGTTTAATTTTCTGCAACAACATCAAAATAAAAGTTTTTTTTTTTTTTTTTTAATAAATTTCTTTGCAGTATTAAATAGATAAACAATAGACTGTTTGCATTTAAATTTACAGCAACCTAGTTTCATTTTAGTTGCAGAATACATGAAAGATAAAATACATCTACTTCTTCTTTGTTAAACATAAAATTTTCATACAATCTATTATACTACTTCTTTCATTGCAACTAATAAAGATAGGAAAACATCATATATTTCATTTTCTTTTGCAAAACTACCAATAGGGAAAAACATGAGTATTCATTGACATATATAAAATACAAATAGACAAGGATACAAAATAAATATTATTACAAATGGGATGGAATCCCAGCAATGCTTTTCTTTTTCTCTACACAATAACTTGGAAATAATACAATTTTTTTTTTGAAGGAAAATACTACAACATTGAATACTTCCATTTCTTCCCTATCCTTTTAAACATTTTTCTGCAACAAAAAAAATCAGCCACATAGCTCTTTAATCCTTCTTTTCCCATTCCCATACAACCTGCATTAAAACATATTTTGACCATGGGAAGCTCACCTCCCAGCTTAGGCTTACTAGAAGCCACCCCTGAGCTTGGAGAACCAAGCACTAGACGGGTTACAAACATGCAAAACCTCTACAAAACATAGGAACATATTTACAATCAAATTTCCCTTTCCCAAGCTTCACATTCACCACTTTCATGGTGACTCTTCCATGGGTGGAAGTGGACCAAGTACCTATGGGGAGAATGCATGCCAAAAACAATACTACATTAGCCTCCCCATGGCAACACAAATGCAACCCAAATACTTTCACAACCTTATGCCCCCCAAAAAGGCTCAAGGCCATATATGCTCCCCTTATGACCCCCAAATGCATACACAAGGCTATGCATCAAGGGTCACCAAGGACTCCCTTGAGAACACTCTCCATAAGGAGAGCCTCTCACCCATGGCTGTCAAACTCCTTCCACCCCAAGATCTTCCTACCCTCCCAAGGATAGGAGATCTTGGACACTCCCAAAAAACAACAAGAAACACAAACAAATACATAGAAAAGAAACTACACATAATAACTTCAACTAAAAACTTCATAAACACAATCTTACAAGCAACTCTTTCCTTTCACAAAACAACACAAACTATTATTTACAACATAACAAGAGGAGGTAAGTAGTAACCTACCTTATTCTGCCAATAGGTTTGCTAATTTTAGTTGGGGATGAGCTGCCCAATTCCACACTAACTTTTTTTCCAAAATTCCACTAGAAATGTCAAACTCTTACTAACTTTCTCAAACAAGCAAAATCTCCAAGAAAGGAGAGTGGGTGATTACTCACTAAGTTTGCAAATTCTTGCCTAAGAAGGCCTCTCACACACTTCCCAACCCCTTGGGTGAGGTGTGAGTTCCCATTGGTTGCCCTTCCCAAACTCTTGCACATTCCTAAAATTGGAAAGGGAAAAGGTGGAAGAAGATGGGGAAGAGAGTTTAACTTCTAAAAGGAAGGTTCTCTATCCTAGGAAGAACTTTCTAAGCTCAATTTTCGTGCATCTTGAAAACACCACTTTTTGAAGTGACTTCATAGTCACATGGGAGAAGCCACATGTTGCAAAACACCCCTAACCCATAGGTATACCCTTAGGACCTTTGGAAAAGCCTAAAAACTTACCCTAGGAGTCCATTAAACCCTTTGGAAACCCCACTGAAGTTTACCTACGGGTCAAGCATGAGTTGACCACTCCCATGACTCCCTACCCAAGATAATTTTGGGACCACACTCATGTTTTTGAATGGCTTTGGTAGAAACAAAACTCCCTCCAAGAGACAAGTCAACTTAATGACACTTAATCAGCACATGTGTCAAGTGACACAACAAAAATACAATATAAAATCACACATGGAAAATTGGTCTCTTGAAGGATTACACAATTACATATAAATTAAATTTTTACACTCAAGCATTATACACATCACAAATAAAATACATTACAAGGGGAGGGGTGTTGTCTCTCCAAATAGACAACTCCCGGCTTAACAAACGCACATTGGTCTAGGCTTGATTCTCCATAAATTCCATGGTCAAATGGATAATTTCCTGCGCATCTCAATTAACACATTAGTAACTCCAAATAATCACAATTATTCATAATCAAATACATGGATTCTATTGCAAATCAAACACTCATACATTAGGCAACAATAATTCAATTCCTCATTTGTTTTCACATTCAATTTCACATAAGCAAACAACATAATTTCCCAAAAATGAACCATTCATAAATATGCATCATTTTCTTTCATCAAAATAAAATCCTGCAAATTTCCAATAATGACATTCACCATCATAATGTAAATTCCATTCTAGAACATATCTAAAGTTTCATAATCATCATGCATGAAATAAAACATCAACAATGTTAGCGTGATCCAAATCATGGAATCATATAAGTTCTAAGTCCATAAAGCATAAAATAAAGCATCCATAATAGTCTCAATGTGCAAATAACTGAAAATGTCAAACTGAATCGGGGTAGGGCCTCACACTTTCCAATCATCTCCTATGACTAACTATCATAGTGTCCCACCACCTTACTCTCAATCAATACCTTCTTTCAATAACATAATACCTCCATCACAATCCAACACGTCTAATATGAACTCTTCGACTGAAGCGACCATTAACAATCTTGCACAAACTGTCTCTTCTTTATAGCAACAAATTGCCTCTATGAATCAATCTAAGTTTAGTGTGCCCACATTTGATGTTGCGAGCCCACTTTCTCTTGACATTTTTCGAGCTATTCCCCCTAAACATGTTGAAATCCCGCATTTGGAGCTTTATAATTGTAAGGGTGATCCTCTAACACATGTTAAGACATTTCAAACAATATGTACTGATTTTGCTTATGACCAAAGGTTGCTTGCAAAACTGTTTACTAGAACATTAAGAGATAAAGCCCTACAATGGTATTGCTCATTGCCTTCTTATTCTATTACTTCTTTCGAACAACTTGCAAATGCTTTTATTCAACAATTTCAAAACAATATAAGTCCTAAAGTTACTTTGATTGATTTAATGCATTGTAAACAAGGTGTTAAAGAAAAAGTGACTGATTTCATTGGTAGATATAAGCATTTGTATGCTCAAATTTCTTTTCCAGTGCCTGACAATGATATTCAAAGAATCTTTATTTCTAATTTACAAAAATATATTAGAGAAAAATTTCGGTTTTCTGAGTTTACTTCTTTCCAACAGTTGTGTGCAACACTTCACAATTATCAACTAACTGTGAGTCAAATGGAACAAGCAAATCCTATGGCTCCGAGTGATAAGGGTGATAGTAGTCAGCAACCATTTGGAAAGTCTAAACTGAACAGAGAGTTTGTTAAGTTCAATGAAAACATCATCAACAACAATGTGAATGCAGCATCAGGTGTGCCTCCTATTTCTATGTTTTTCAAGAAAGAAAGAAAGTTTACTCCTTTGAATGAATCATTGCATAGTATTATGAATAAGTTATTGGAACAAAATGTGCTTACTCTTCCTCCTATAAAGCAAATAGATCCTGCAAAGAATAATTCACCCTATTTTGATAACAAATCTTTTTGTCAATTTCATCATCAACCTGGGCATGATACTGAAAAATGTTTTGCTTTGGGTAAAATTCAAGATTTGATTGATAATAATACTATCTCTATTTCTGGCGTGAATGATAAAGGCAACACATCTGTAGCTCCTCCTAACCAAAATCTTAAGATTTTTACCGATCCATTACCTTCTCATACCTCTAATGTGATTGATACTAATGATTCCTCTATCTCACTTGATGATCTTATGTCTATGACTCCGAATGTGATTAACTTTGTAGAGCAGTAGAAAATTCCTAAAGAACCTTCCATCACATTTGATTCTAGTGAAACTATCAGGGCACCTGATGGTCCTTTATATATAGTTGCAAAAGTCCAGAATACACCTTGTCGTGGGGTGCTTATTGATCCTTCTTGTATGGTTAATGTCATTATTGAAGAATTTCTTTTTACTCTGCAATTGAATCAAGTGATCTATGAAAAAACAAATGTGGTTGTGAAACTATTTGATGCATTTTCTTCTCCTGCAATTGGTTCTATTACATTACCTATTGAGGTCCATAACAAATCCCTTGATGTGGACTTTGCTATTATTCCATCATCCGAACAATTTCGTTTGAAGCTAGGCTATCCTTGGCTATCTTCCATGAAATCTATTGCTTCTCCTATTCACAAGTGTTTGAAATTTCCCCATAATGGTGAAGTTGTTACTGTCAATCATAGTCTCTTTAAACCAGCTGAAAGAACTTCTAGTGTTCCTATTGATTATTTTTGGCCTAAACAATTCCAATCTCTTCCACCGCAAAGTGATCATCTTTTCAAATCTTATCAAAAGTGGAAAAAAGATATGATCTTATCTCTAAGTGAACCTAGAACACCCAAACTTGATATTCCTATCATTCTTGAGAAGGAAGTTCTTCCTTTGAAAGATAAAACTAATGTATTTCTTCAAGAAGATTCCCAACCCATTCCTATGGATGTGTCTATGTCTAATAAAGTTTCTAAAAGTAGACCTATACCTCCTTGCCATGATGGACTTGGTCTCCTTCCTAAACCAAATATTCCCCCTTTATATGGAGCAATCCCTCCTCCTTCCTCTTATAAAGAGAAGAGACCTTCCTCTTCTCCTATTATCCAACCTAAGAGACCACAACCTAAACACCCAAGTGATAAGGATGAGAACATTCCTCCTCCTCAATCTTCTCAACTTCCTACTAAGACTAGACGAAATCGTTCTGTGCGTGAACGCTGACGAAAGCGTCGTCTTAGAGCTCGTGCAGCTACTTTTCAAACTTTGCAATCCCCAAAAACACCTTCAGCTAGTATTATTCCATTTTCTCCAAAATCTCCTAAACATAAGGTACATGATGATTTTGATCCTGTGCGAGTTAAAGATCCTATTTTTATAAATCTTGATGATGATATAGATGAAAATGTTATTCATGATGAAAATGTTACTCCTCTTTCTTCTAATAGTGAATATGAATATGTTGATATTGATAACCATTTATCTAACAAATTTTCTAAAGCACTTATCCTAGCTCCTAGACAAGAACAACGTGGCTTGGAACATGAACATAGCCCTTGTTTGGATCTTGTGATAGCTCCATCTGTTGTGTTGGATGTTCCTCCTCTAGCGTGTTCCCTACCTTCCCGAAATATTGATCAGCAAGATCAGGGGGTGGATGACGTGCTAGACTAATTTCATTAGCATAGCAGACTCTCTCCTCCTCTCTATCTTTTGTTACTTCTTCTATGTGTTATTCTCATTCTTCTATTTGTTGTCCTTAGTGTTTTCTACTCAAGGACGATGCAAAGCATTGAGATCTCTTTTGGTCTCTCTCATGTTGACTCAAAAGACACATGTGTTCCCTTCTTCTAGGTGACCTTCCTTGATTGGGGAATGAAGAACAATTATGCATACATACATATGATATACATGAATTATCATACAGCATAGTGACCCCGAGGAAAGCGAAGTCACCTTGTGCTTTGTGTTTTGTGTCTATTATCCTTGGGTTTATCTCACACTTGGGGGCTAAATCCTTGTGGTAACATGCTCCTTTCTCATTTCTTATATGTATCACTACCTTAAAGCAATCAACCCCGACGAGGTGTGTGTGATTGCTTTAATGTAGGGGGGCATACATCCCGTTCATATCTTTTCAAGATACTTGAAAATTTCTCGACGAACTTAGCTTTGCCTTGAAAATTTTTGATATCTTTCTTGCATGACTCATAGTGAGAGAACCTTACTACCGACAGTCATGGTTCTCCCTCGTGATCTTCCCTTTTACTTTGTCAATTGAAGCTGTAAGATCCTTAGTCCACTGGGGGCTTGGTGTATCTTGCCTCCTTGACATGGTGAAAGTCTTTTAATGTTGTTTCCTTGTACTTTACCGGAAGTATGAGCATACGCTTATACTCCCGCTAAAGTGGGGGCTAAATGTAGCGTCCTAAAATTGCGACACTTGCAATTTTGACTGCATTTGGGTCGTCACGATGGCGACGCAACACTGAACCTGAATGGAGACCCCGAAACCTGTTTACGACATCAAAAACTGCATATTTCAGCACCTTGGCCTGATCCCTCCTTGCACCCTGCTATCCCGGGAGGTGGGACCAGGGTGCCCAGTGCCCTGGTCTTTCAGGACCATGGCGCCCAGTGCCCTGGTCCCTCAGGACCATGGCACCCAGCGCCGTGGTCCCTGGCCCTATTTTGGGCCCGGTCTCTTTTGGGCATCGGGTCTTCAAGTTTGCATATTGGAAAATAATCTTCCCAGGTCGGCCTAAGGTCAGAAAAATTAGTCTTTTAACCCTAATTGACAAGTATATAAACTACATTTCCCCTCCTAGAAAAGGGTAAGAAAAGCAAGGGCAAGAGGCGGAAGCACTAGACAAACATCCAAACATTCAAGCATTCAAGCATTCCTTCAAGCAATTGAGCATTCTAAGTCTCCATTCAAGGCTAAGTGTTGCATTCAAGACAAGGATTCAACCATTGAAGAGGAGATCACATACAACCTACAACATACAACAACATTTACACCTTTGCATGTAAGAATACAAACATTCTTACAACAAGGTATCAGTACTTGTTTACATTACAAACATTTACATTTACAGCATTCTCATTTCTTGGTTAATTCCAAAACCGGGGTTTGACCTAAAGGCAAACCCCTAATCCCTAACCCCCCAATTGTCCTCTCTTTTTTGTGTGTAGGTTGTAGGTATGTGGCTGTAATTGAAGATCTGGAACCCTTGTGTAGAGACGAACCGATCCCCCTTTGTTTCGCGGATTTTTCGGAGGACCGTGTGCACGCCGGGCGCCATCATCCCGTCAACTTTCGCTCAAATTTGCAGGACAGCACCGTCTCGACATTTTACTGCTAATTCCAGGTTTGCATCTTCATCCCATATCCGTATCTCCATTTACAAGCGAATCTTTCTTTCTTCTACATACATTCCTAGTTCAATCATTCTATCTACATTCTTTACAAAAGAGGGTAGCCTTGCTGTCTCAACCCTTGAAACTCATTTAGAATCCAATCCTGCATTGTGTGGGATTGGATCTTGTGGGTTTCAAACCCTCTTTTGAATGTAAAGTCTCTCCTAAGTGAAAACCATCAACCCTAGCGACCTCCCTTCTCTCTCCTTGGAGTTAGGGAGGGGAGAACAACTAGGGTTCGATCAGTTTTCTGATTTACAGTGGTGAACCATTCTGAGAAAACCTCGGAAATCATCCTGTTCCATTGAACTTCATCCAAGAATTTTTTATTTCTTGGTGACTTTGGATTAAAAGGGCCTGAATGTTGGGATAATGGCAATGGGCTATTCTACAAGGCATGGATATATCGAGCCATTTGTGTTAAACTTTGTTTCAACTCATCTTTGTCCCTCTCATCCTTCTAGGTGTGGGAGATGATTCGCTTGGTGGAAGTCTCCAAGTGCCTAACATCCACAGCTCTGGTTCTGATTCCCAAATCTATTTGTTCAATAGCATAATTTTCTTTTGAAGTCGTAGCAACATCTTTGTTAGGCTCGGGTCTAGCAATGTCCATAGTCCTGTGCTTCATATTTTCATCAAAGTCAATCATTGCCTTTGTTTTTAACTTTTTGGGCTTTGTAGACCTTCCCAGACATTTACTTACAGCATCCTCCATTGATACTGAAATCGGAACTACATTCTTTTTTATGGTGATGGAATCATTTAGCCATTTTGGTTCTAGGGTTATCTCTTTTGAGGATATGGATGGAAACCCTGTTGAGGATGGGGGAGTGGTATGGTCTACATGAGACTGGATCTCGAGTGGTCCTGAGTCCTTAAGAATTGTGTCAATGTCAACTGAAAGTTTGTCTGTTTCGGAAATAGGGGATGTCATTTTTCTCAGTGTTTCCTCTGGATCTAAATCCAGAATGAGGTGAGAAGCCGACAGTTTGAAACTCTTCTTGGATCTAGATCTAGTAACCTGACCAACAACAGAAAGCTCAACCCCAGTGTTAGGTTTCTCCTCCTTAATCCTTTCCTGTGCTTTCCCTGCATCAGAAATGGGAATTTTAGTCACAACAAAAATTCTATTTGCAGTATTCCTCTTCCCACTTTTGCTTCTTGAGCTAGTGGCACGCACTGGGTGAAAATGGCAACCCCTAAGCCAATTTTCTATCCTTCAGATTACACCAAAAGTGCATGTCTAAACATTGTCACCCATCTTCTTGTTCCAATCTATTTCTAGAAGAGGTTCATCATGAACTCATTTCATAAACTCAGAGTCAAGTGTGTCCTCATCATCATTGGTGACACCTGAGGTATCCATAGGTAACTTCATATCATGAATTTGCTTCAAAGTTAGTCTAGACCAACTCCTTCTCCATACTTCAAATTCATCTCGACAACCCTCCCAATAATCTTCCAACTGAGGAACATGCTCATCAGGTATCGCTTTCTTTACATACTGAGCAATGAAACCTCTATTGTCAAAGTTATCCCTCTTTACAAAGGACTTCAAATGAAACTTTTTAAATTCAAGTTCAAGGTTCAATGCATCGGAAACTGATCTACAGCTATAATATCCTAAATCAATGGGGAAAATCTTGTTTGTGTCGGAGTCCTCACCATAATCTTTGGCAACATAAGCAAGTTGTCTAGATACTTTGATCAATATGCAAGAGTCTGAGATGTACCTAGGAAGTCTAAAGGGTTCACCCTTAAATCCTTCAACTCTTAAATAAGTGAAATGGATGAATTGTATAAATAAACTGTCATATATGTTGATGAGTTCAACTGCTTCTGCCGACATTCTTCTATGCAAATTTCCCTGTAACTCAAAGGTCAGCTTTCCAGCGAAAACATCATTCCAATGGAAATAATCATCAACATGCCCTTTCAAAGTTAAACTAGGATGATACTCATAAATCCTCATGCCTTGAACCCATTTTACATGTGACAACCCTGACCACTCTCTCACACATGCAAGCATGTATAGCAGATAGGATGACATATAAAAATTGGACATTCCAAGATATTTACTCAAACCCTCATGTAATCTTTCTGCAATAATAGTTCCCCAATCAATGAACTGATTTTTATCCAGAGTAACCTAAATGAAGAAATACATCTAGTCTTCCCAGTAAAAAGAGTGAGAATTACCTTTCACTCTACTCAACAATATGACCACATCTTGGATTACTGGAATTAAATGTTCACGAGTTAAAGGTCTCGGTAGCCTCGAGCCCCCTTTTTGGAATTTTACTAGCCAATTCCGAGCAATCACTATTCTATAATATTACTTCTTCTTAGAGAAGATCCCATAAGATTTACCAATGGTCTAGTCTTCATAGGGTTCCCAGTGTGGAATACCCATAGCTGTCATTACCGTCTGTCTGTCAATAGACAACAAGACTTCACCATCATTCCTCCTTATGCACCTATTGCCCTTGTCGTAATGATTCATACACTCTAAGACTAACTCTAGACAAGGAGCAACAATGGGGAAAGTGGCGGCTTCTAATAATCCGCTCTAAGCCACATCTCTCATCAATTCTGTAGTTGAATTCTTTACTCTCTCTAGAAAGACCTCTAAATCTAGTTGAACCAGGGTTGTGTCACCTAACTCTAGTCAAGAGCTTACAAGGGAAGATGAGCTCACCAATTTGGGTAAAATAGGCCTCATCTTTTGGTTCGTGGTTTTCCCCAAATTAACCCCAGGCGAAGAAGGAAATTGAAAACAAAACAAGCAGCTAAAGAACACCCAAATCTATTTAAAACAAACTACAACAATTTAGAAAATTGTTGAACATACCTTCCTCTGCTCTCTGCAAACCTCTATCGCTGCCTAATTTTCTTGCTCTGAAAACTCCTTGTCAAAATCTTCTCACGAAAATAATAATTCCAATGAGACAACTACTCAGTTTTAAAGTGAAGAAAATCTTACCCATCATTACTAAAACTTCCCTCATTACTCCTTGTTCATGTGAAATTACTTTGAAATGATTATGCTGCAGTACAGCTTAACCATTAGGTCACTTCTCTTCTGACATTGCCGATCTTCACACATACTTGCCATAAATGGCAAATTTCAAATCACTAGAAAAAGAATATTCCTTCCTTCGGTGACCGTCTATCAAATTCTGAAAGCCCGCACTGTCACCACGTGGCAAGTCACATGCTTTCCAAAGAACCTAAACATAAAACTTAGAGCCTTGCACAATCATCACAAAAAGACATTAACATGATGAATGTTGAACTTGAACCTTGAACCAAAAAGGTTCAAGTTCAAGGTTCAAAGAATGAAAAATATCGATAAGAGTAGCAAAGCCTAAAGTTGCGTGGAAAGAAAGGATGCTCGAAACAATGCTCATTGAACTTTGAACCTTGAACCAAAAAGGTTCAAGTTCAAGGTAGTGAAAATAACAGGGACCGAATGATAAGAGCAAAATTTAAACAAGTTTTTGATTGATGAACTAGACAAGCATGACTACAAATAGGGATGCATATGGAATGAAAATTTGTATATAGGGCCAACACGATGTCAGGGTTGATGAATCCCCTAAGGAACCTGAGGAAACCAACAGCGACCAAGTGGAAAGTGAATCGGGTGTAGCTTTCTGCGAACCAGTTACAATTAAATCAAGCAAAGATCTTAGTGTTCCTATACCAGTAGAAGTTGTAGTAGGTGAAGAAGAAGATGAGGAATAAGAAGAAGAGGAAAAAAAAAAAGAACTAGCTAGGGAGAGGAAAAAAAAAAAGAACTAGCTAGGGTCATTCCTAGGTATGTGAAACTACATCATGATCTGAAACAAATCATAGGAGATAAAGATGCAGGGATACTCACAAGAAGAAAGGTGAAAGAAAACTCTTGCATGATTTTTGAATTGGAGCCCAAGACCTCCACAGAAGCACTTGCAGATGAAGATTGGATTAAGGAAATGGAAGAGGAGATAAACCAGATAGAAAAGAATGAAACATGGTCCTTGGTACCTAGACCAAAACACAAGAATGTCATAGGTACCAAATGGATCTTCAGGAATAAGCTAAATGAAGAAGGCACAATTGTGAGGAACAAGGCAAGACTTGTATGCAAGGGATATAGTCAGGAAGAAGGAGAAGACTATGGAGAAACCTTTTCTCTTGTGCCTAGACTGGAAGATGTTTGTATGCTACTTGCATTTGCAGAATTCAGGGGATTTAAGGTATATCAGATGGATGTGAAGTCTGCATTCTTGAATGGAATCCTTGAAGAGGAAGTGTATATAGAGAAACCAGATGGGTTTGCCCTATCAAAAGATAGTAACATGGTGTGTAGATTACACAAGGCCTTGCATGGATTAAAACAAGCACCAAGGGCCTGGTATGAACAATTACACTCTCACCTTGTGAAGATTGGATTTGAGAGAACAAGTGAAGACAACAACATCTACTTGAAATCTGAAGGTGATCAGATTATGATCTGTGAATTGTTTGTAGATAACATAATCTTTGGAGGAGATGATGAAATGAGCCATGCATTTGTAGATGTAATGAAGAAAGAGTTTGAGATGTCTCTGATTGGAGAGATAAAATTCTTCATTGGATTACAGATTTAGCAAATGAAAGAGGGTATCTTTATTACCCAGTCCAAGTATGTCAAAGAGGTATTGAAGAGCTTTGGCATGGAGGAGAGCACAACAGTTGGTACACTAATGGTGACCAGCTATAAATTGACTAAGTAAGATGATTCAGCATTCGTGAATGAGAAAGAGTACCAATCAATGATTGGTAAGCTACACTATGTGGTGCACAACAGACCTGATATTGCTCATGCAGTGGGCATAGTAGCTCATTTTCAGAAAATTTCAAGAGAATCCCACTTGGTAGCTATCAAGTGGATTCTTAGATACCTGAAAGCAATAGTTGACTATGGATTGTGGTATCCATACAATGGTGATTTTAATCTCAAAGTATATACCGATGACGATTGGGTAGGTAATGTAGACGACCAGAAGAGCACAACCGGTGGAACTTTCTTTCTTGGTGGAAGACTAGTCTCCTAGACAAGCAAGAAGCAGAGTTGTACTTCTCAGTCTACAACTGAAGCAGAATATGTGGCAGCATTTATGAACTACACTTAAGCAATCTAGATGAAACATGTATCGGAAGGTTTCAAAGTACCTATATCTGAACTAGTGAGTATATTTTATGACAAGACAAGTGCAATAAATATTTCCAAGAATCCGATATTGCATGCTAGAACTAAGCACATTGAGCTTAAGTATCACTTCTTGAGGGAAAAACTTTAGAATAAGGAGTTTGTACTAGAACATGTTTCCAGTAAGGAGTAGCTAGCAAATATATTCACTAAGCCCTTATCGAAGACTACATTTACCTATTTGAGAGGTGAGTGAGGGGTTCTTCCCCTTCATGAAGTCAACTAAAGTTATGTGCTCCACATCAGTCAGGTACTACATTATGAAATATTTGAGGATTGATGTGTTGAAGGATGTTACTCCATAGGGGGAGTAGCCTAGTGGAGAATGGAAGCTTTTGCCTCCACTTTGGCATTGTTGTCAAAGGAGGAGAAGATATATGATGTATGGGAGAAGATATCTTATGTATGGGAGAAGATATTTGATGATGCAGATACTCTGGTCTATGATGTTTACAGTTGTAATGCTACATTGAGTATTGCCATCAATGCCCAAGGGGGAGATTGTTGGCATATGATTAACCAACATGTTGATATGATGATAATGTATGTTGTCATTGATGTCAATATGTACAAGTAAACCGGTATGCAGATTGGAAGAAGTTGGTGAATTAGTATGAAGAGATGCAGTGAACCGGTGTCTAGGTTTCACTAAGTGTGACTATCGGTTGGTAATTTCAGCTCTAGAGTTTTTGGTTTGGCAATCTCGCTTGTGTGATGCAACCGATGACATTCTGTGATGAGTTAGCTAAGAGATGAAGAAGAGTTCAAGATGCCACGTCAGCTTTGTGCACATGAAGGATTTCCTTGAGGATCTTACATGTGAAGATCGACTACATTAAATGTCTACCTTGGGAATGAACATTCTTCTCAGCGGTATGAGAAGAAAGCGTGATTAGTTACTGATTTCTATGTGGGGTGAAGAATGGATGATTCAGATTGTCTTGTGATCTGTTTGAAATTGTATTGCTCTATGCAAAGTGTTTGAATGGTCAGGATTGGACTGCTTGTATTGTAAACCTAAAATACTTAGGGTTTGGGGTTTATGCTATCGACATAATTATTTTTTATAAGGTCTATGATGTTTGTTATTGTAATTTGTTGGCAAATGTTGTGTGTGTATCCAAGTGATGAGATACTTGCCAGACTAGAGAGGGAGAACTGCAGAGTGTGATTGCAAAGTAGAGGAACTAAAAAGTATCTACCTTAGCTTATAGTGTTGTTATCAGATCTAAGTTTTACTTGTTGTCTTCTAACCATTTCAACAGAATGAAAATCCCTTTGTCGGGTAGCTTTAACAGGCTTACTGTAAATCCTCTAACCAGGTGACTCAAGTTCATTGAGTTTTTTAAATCCTCTAGCAAGGTAACCTTTAACAGGGTTTCAACCTTTGATAGGGTATATAGCCATCCCTTAACTGGGTGATCTTTAACCAAGTGATCTTTAATAGGATCGATTCCTAGAAGAACCTTATTGTAAAGTCTTTAACCGGACTAGGCTCCTAACAGAGCAAGCTTCAAAAGAGTTTGTAGACACCCAAAAATGGTCAACGCTTGCGGAGTCATACTTTAACATTTGCGCATTGCCTCATTTTAGGTTTTTGCGTCGCATTAACATTTCTCCTATGTCACGCACTTGGTCGTTATCATTTGCGAACATCGAGTCATTCTTCTATATTCTTCAATCATCTCGTCCTCGAATTTGGTCTTGGCGATAACATTATCTAGTCATGATTCTGATCGATTTTACTCTGTCACATCAATATGCGCATTCATTTGTCATCATTTTGGACATCGTCAATCCTGATTAGGGTTTTGTCCTCTTATCAATCTTGTCGATTTATCATCAATCCTTCAATCTTGTCATTTTAACGATCGATTTGTCATCGATCGTTGTCATGTTCAATCTTGTCATCTTGTGATCAATTTGTCATTGATCGTGGTCGTTATCAACCTTGTCATCTTGCAATCTATTTTATCATCGATCCTCGTCCTTTTGTCAATCTTGTCATTTTGCGATCATTTCACTATCGATCATTCTTTGTCTCAATTATGTCAATTTGGATCAATTTGTCATTGTTCCTCGTCAATTGGCGCATTTATCAATCAAATCATTTTGTCGCATTGGTCATTTATCAAATCAAATCATGACATTAATTATCTTTAATCAAGACCTAATTGTCATTTTGCATTTCTAATTCGTCTTCTAGGGTTTTATGATTTAGTCATTTAACCTAATTTTGCCATTTCTTCCTCTAGGATTACTAAATTATTTATTAATCCTAAGTCTTCTCATTACAATTAAATCTTTATTTAATTGGCTAATTATTCCTCTTTGTGAATTGATTAATAAATGAAAAATTATTAATTAATTCACTAATTCCTAAATTCTAATTTTTCATCAATTTCTAATTCCAATTTCCTAATTTGTCATCAATTTCATTTTACTAATTTTCAAATTTCTAATTCCTTTTCCCTCCTAATTCATCTCCTAATTCTATGGGAGTGGCATTTCAATTTGTCATGAAATTGTCATAATTGATTAATCAATCAATTTTGACATGAAATGTGTCATAATCAATCAATCAAATTGTGCATGGAAAGTGCATAATTTGTCATAATTGACATATTGATTTGCAATTTCCATTTGAATTGCATCATGCCAATCTTGTCACTTCCCCAATTTCTCTATAAATTGGATAATTTTTCTTCAATCAATCCCTTCGAACCCCTTCAATCACTTCATGAATTCTGAATTGCTATCAAACTACCGAATTTTTCGTTCTAGTACTCTTGAGCTTTTTGCTTTCAATTGTGTGAGCACTTCTAGGTGAGATCCACAAACCCATTGAAGAGGAAAGAACAACAATGGAGCCGCATGGAAGGAGTATTCAATCTTACATCTGGTTTGCATAATGTTTTCTTTTGAATGCTTCATTTTCATACCTCTATTGAATGTGCTTTGGAGTTAGGTTCATTTCAATGAGTATTCCTTTGATTTAGCTATCATATTTTGTATTTTGATTAATCTACTTTTCTTGTGATGATTCCTAATTTCTACGCTACAGAGTTAAAAACAAGCTTGTGGGTATTCATCCCCATCGTAGTTTTTCCCATTTGGGTTTCCATGTGAAAAACCTTTGTCATGAGTTGTGTATTTTTCATGTGATGATTAAGTATTCTTTGTTTGAGTGATTATGCATGCAAAGCTAATGGTATGGTATTGCCGATACAACACATGCATATGTTTATTGGTGAAGTGGTTCTCAAGTGTTGAATGATATTCGTAGTATTTAGTTTACTGGTTTAGATGTATGAAGTCTTACTATGTTTAATGGGTATTTCCATGGTTAAGTCTAGTAATGAAGTCAACTGGTTATCATTATAAGTTGCGGTGAAGTTTTTGTATGTAGTGATTCACCCTCCCCCCCTCTTAGTACCGGTTAGTGTATCTGTTGTTCATCATTATTTATCACTGGCAACAATTCAATTAGCAAAAGGGATGAAACACTAATGAAGTTTACCAAATTGTTGTATCCCCCTTTTAGTCAAGATTGAATATAAATTGTGAATTTTAGAGTAAAGCCATGAATAATTGGGACAAAAAAGTAAAATAGAATGTTGCAAATGTCAGAAAAAGCCTTAGACAGGGATCTGAGTAGAGAGAGAAGATCAAAACTTGTTGTTGAATGTTCAAGTTGAATTGTTGGGACCATGGCGCTAGGTTTCCCTAATCTTGTAACTCTAAAATAGAAAAGTGGGAACTTTTTCAGATCAAGGAGATACACTAGACTCACTATCAAAAGGTCACATAAAAAATGTGGGATTGTGGTGCTAGATCACCTTGGTCCTTCACTTTTTTCTCTTCAAAAATCTGAACCTATTCATTGTCATCAACTCTGTCATAATTTTAAATCATAGCTCTAGAATTAGCTTACTATACATAAAGAGAGAGGAAAAGGGTTGTGGATAGGGGATTCCCTTGGGTCAAACCCTAGTTTAGGAATTAACCTCAAATCGAATATTGTAAATATTGAATTAAATGTTGTAGGATATACCTTAGATCTACAATGGTTGATGAGAAGATTGATGATGCAATTCTATTTAGATATAATTAAAAATGTTGGATGTAATAGCATGACAATTACATGAAAATGAAAGACCTAACTAAAAACACATGCCTGCAAGAATATTGATCTGAATTTTCTCCATTATACTTGAAGGACAAAATGCAACCTTGAGTGGTTGATGCAAATGCTTGATAGATACTTGAATGATGTGGTATGATAGTGATGGAGCCTTAGATCTAAAATGAATTGATAGAATGTCTTTGTATAGGGTTCCCTAGGTAAATTACAGATTAGGCCAAATTCTAATAGTCTAATCAAGTCACATGGACCAAAATCCATTAGGGAGGGGGAGAAACTACCCAAACTTGAATTGGGTCATGTTTAAGGGGGACCAAGTGTTGGTAATTGACACTTGTTGGATTCATTTTGTTGTCATTGATGGCAACAAGATCAGATGGAAGTCATATACAGGCACTAGGAGGCATATACTGGCAGACACCGGCTTTGGAGCATTCAGGGCTACACTGGCACCAACACCAACATCAAGGAAGATTTATTTAGTAAATCATTTTGTAATTATTGTCAAGGCTTACATTGAATATATTTTTGTAATGTATTGTAACCTGATATAAGGCATATTGTTTGTAATGGGTATATAGGTCAATCTGTTAGGTCATTTTGATATATGAGAGGGACATGATATGGATATAGGAGAATATAACAGAACTGTATAATGCGAAGTATATGTATGTAGATAATTTTGTATGCAAATGTTATATCATGAAATGATATGTAGATACATTGGAAAGTATTCTTGAAGGAGAAGAGATACTAATAGTAGTGTTTAGGGTTTATAAATTGGTACAAAGCAGAGCTAGAACCAGAACTCTATTTGGCATAACAGATGCATTCTTGAGTTCATTTTTCAATGTTTTACTTTACCAAAAAACATGTAGTCAGTGAGGCTCTTTAGTGATGAGTAGTATGCTCTAGGCAGTGTGCCTTCGTGCATGTGCAAGCCCCCATTATATGTAATATATTTTCATATAGCCAGTGAACTGATGTTGTGGGTCACAAATCCTATTGTGGTTTTTTC